>NC_069362.1:34870000-35173750 GCF_021730395.1 Mercenaria mercenaria
TATCAGAACAGTAATGTTTTGTCTTGTTTGCTGTTGTAATGGAATGGTAATGTTTTGTCTTGTTTGCTGTTGTATCGGAACGGTAATGTTTTGTCGTGTTTGCTTTTGTATCAGAACAGTAATGTTTTGTCTTGTTTGCTGTTGTATTAGAATGGTAACATTTTGTCTTGTTTGCTGCTGTACTAGAACAGTAATGTTTTGTCTTGTTTGCTGTTGTGATAGCATGGTAACATTTTGACTTGTTCGCTGTTGTATCAGAACGGTAATGTTTTGTCTTGTTTGCTGTTGTATTGGAACGGTAATGTTTTGTCTTGTTTGCTGTTGTATCAGAACAGTAATGTTTTGTCTTGTTTGCTGTTGTAATGGAATGGTAATGTTTTGTCTTGTTTGCTGTTGTATTGGAACGGTAATGTTTTGTCTTGTTTGCTGTTGTATGGGAACCAGAACGGTAATGTTTTATCTTGTTTGCTGTTGATAGCATGGTAACATTTTGTCTTGTTCGCTGTTGTATCAGAACAGTAATGTTTTGTCTTGTTCACTGTTGTATTACAGCGGTAAAGTTCTGTCTTGTTCACTGTTGTATTAGAATGGTAATGTTTTGTCTTGTTCACTGTTGTATTACAGCGGTAAAGTTCAGTCTTGTTTACTGTTGTATCAGAACAGTAATGTTTTGTCTTGTTCATTGTTGTATTACAGCGGTAAAGTTCTGTCTTATTCACTGTTGTATCAGAACAGTAATGTTTTGCCTTGTTCACTGTTGTATTACAGCAGTAAAGTTCTGTCTTGTTCACTGTTGTATTAGAATGGTAATGTTTTGTCTTGTTCACTGTTGTATTACAGCGGTAAAGTTCTGTCTTGTTCACTGTTGTATCAGAACAGTAATGTTTTGCCTTGTTCACTGTTGTATTACAGCAGTAAAGTTCTGTCTTGTTCACTGTTGTATTAGAATGGTAATGTTTTGTCTTGTTCACTGTTGTATTACAGCGGTAAAGTTCTGTCTTGTTCACTGTTGTATCAGAACAGTAATGTTTTGCCTTGTTCACTGTTGTATTACAGCAGTAAAATTCTGTCTTGTTCACTGTTGTATTAGAATGGTAATGTTTTGTCTTGTTCACTGTTGTATTACAGCGGTAAAGTTCTGTCTTGTTCACTGTTGTATCAGAACAGTAATGTTTTGCCTTGTTCACTGTTGTATTACAGCAGTAAAGTTCTGTCTTGTTCACTGTTGTATTAGAATGGTAATGTTTTGTCTTGTTCACTGTTGTATTAGAGCGGTAACATTTTGTCCGGTTCTTTGACTTTCTTTACTCGTAGTCAACCAATGACTCTGAAATTTGTAAGACCGTTCTTATTTTCTTTAGATTTTATGTGTACATGTAATTGAAAACCCAGAAGAGTTGAAGGAGAGGCTTATCTCATCTTGAATAATTCTTTCTGGCCTAAGATCTGTGTGATTTCACTGGAAGGCAGAAAATAGTACTGTACATATTTATTGTACATACTTCTCATGCCTTAGAGTTTTAATGCATTTTCATAGAACAGTTATATACATGTGTGCATTGGTTTATGTAATTTCAAGAAAATTCATTGGGACTTTATTGCGGTGCAAACCCTCATTTAAATCTCTAAAGAATACATAATTCAGAGTGATGAAATTTATGCTGTAACTTGTCACTTGGAAGTGTATTTTATCTGTAACTTGAAACCTGTTGAGAGATATTCCTAGAAAATAAATCTCAATAATTTCACTACCACTCTGTGAATTCTATGAAGCAACATTTAACATTTTATGTTGTAAGTTTAAAGAAAGTCCCTGTTGTCACAAGTAAATACAGGAGTGTTATTATATCCCTGTCATTATTATACGCTTGAAGGGATGTATCATGATTGTTATGACGCCGGTGTGTACCTGTTTGTCCATCTGTTAGCAATTTCGTGTCCACTCTGTAACTCTTGAACCCCTTGAAGGATTTCACAGAAACTTGGCACAAATGTTCACCACATTAAGACTACGTGCAGAGCGCTTCAAGGTCAAGGTCACACTTAGGGGTCAAAGGTCATACTTTCGGGTGTATATTGCTCAGCTTTACTGTGCTCTTGTTATCCCCCGACGAAAGTCGGAGGGATATAGTTTTGGCGTTGTCCGTCCGTCCGTCCTTCTGTCCGTCTTTCCGTCTGTCCGTCTGGAGCAATATCTAGGAAATGGTTGGGAATATTTATTTAAAACTTCATATACGTGTTCACCACTATGAGTTCTTGCGGCCCGTCAAGTTTCAGTCAGATTGCCCAAGTAACATTAGAGTTATGGCCCTTAGAAGTTTCTAGTGTTAACTATATAGGGTACTATAAATATGGCAATTTCTGCATCATAACTTTTGATATATTTGACCTTGAACTATGAAACTTTAACAGAATTTAGAGCACTATAATGTGGTTGTGCACACACAATTTCGTATGGATTTCTTATGTAACTGCAGAATTGCCCTTTAATTGTCTAAAAATCCACATATTTGTACATAACAAACTTGCCATTTGGCAGAATTTCATTAAATTTCTTTCATTCTTTTCTGTGAACATTTATTATAAACATGTGAAGTTGTGCACCCACACGTGGTCGCCCACATGCCTTGGTCACCCAGGGTGACCCCGGGGTCAAAATTGACCCCGCCCCAGGGGTCACTTGATTTTACATAGGAAAATCTTTAAAAATCTTCTTCTCAAAAACCAGAAGCCCTAGAGCTTAGATATTTGACTTGTAGCATTGCCTAGTGGACCTCTACTAAACTTGTTCAAATCATGACCCCGGGGTCAAAATTGACCCCGCCCCATGGGTCACTTGATTTTACATAGGAAAATCATTAAAATTTTTCTAAAAATAAACCAGAAGGCCTAGAGCTTAGATATTTCACATGTAGCATTACCTAGTAGACCTCTACAAAATTTGTTCAAATCATGACCCCAGGATCAAAATTGACCCTGCCCCAGGGGTCACTTGATTTTACATTGGAAAATCTTCAAAAAATTTCTAAAAATAAACCAGAAGGCCTAGAGCTTAGATATTTCACATGTAGCATTGCCTTGTGGACCTCTACAAAATTTGTTCAAATCATGACCCCCAGGGTCAAAATTGACCCCGCTTCAGGGGTCACTTGATTTTACATAGGAAAATCTTCAAAAATTTTCTAAAATTAAACCAGAAGGCCTAGATCTTAGGTATTTGACATGTAGCATTGCCTAATAGACTTCTACAAAATTTTGTTCAAATCATGACCCCCAGGGTCAAAATGACCCCGCCCCATGGGGTTACTTGATTGTACATAGAAAAATCTTCAAAATTTTCTAAAAATAAACCAGAAGGCCTAGAGCTTAGATATATCACATGTAGCATTGCCTAGTGAACCTCTACAAAATTTGTTCAAATCATGACCCCTGGGGTCAAAATTGACCCCGCCCCAGGGGTCACTTGATTTTACATAGGAAAATCATTAAAATTTTTCTTAAAATAAACCAGAAGGCCTAGAGCTTAGATATTTCACATGTAGCATTGCCTAGTGGACCTCTACAAAATTTGTTCAAATCATGACCCCTGGGTCAAAATTGACCCCGCTCCAGGGGTCACTTGATTTTACATAGGAAAATCTTCAAAAATTTTCTAAAAATAAACCAGAAGGCCTAGAGCTTAGATATTTCACATGTAGCATTGCCTAGTGGACCTCTACAAAATTTGTTCAAATCATGACCCCTGGGTCAAAATTGACCCCGCTCCAGGGGTCACTTGATTTTACATTGGAAAATCTTCAAAAAATTTCTAAAAATAAACTAGATGGCATAGATCTTAGATATTTGACTTGTAGCATTGCCTAGTAGACTTCTACAAAATTTGTTCAAATCATGAGCCCCAGGGTCAAATTGACCCCGCCCCATGGGGTTACTTGATTGTACATAGAAAAATCTTCAAAATTTTCTAAAAATAAACCAGAAGGCCTAGAGCTTAGATATTTGACATGTAGCATTGCCTAGTGGACCTCTACAAAATTGGTTCAAATCCTGACCCCCCCAGGGTCAAATTGACCCAGCCCCAGGGGTTACTTGATTGTACATAGGGAAATCTTCATTAATTTGCTAAAAATAAACCAGAAGGCCTAGATCTTAGATATTTGATATGTAACATTTCCTAGTAGACTTCTACAAACTTTGTTCAAGTCATGACCCCCGGGGTAAAATTGGCCCCGCCCCAGGGGTTACTTGATTGTACATCGGAAAATCTTTCAAAAAATTTCTAAAAATCATCAGTTTGACATTAGAAACATGTAGCTCATATTACTCTGGTGAGAGATCCAGGGTCATTATGACCCTCTTGTTTTTCATTTTTAATTTTCCATCAATATTTATAATCAACATGTGAAATTTTGTTTCCTCTCCCGGCCCCCCCACACCCCCACACCCTTAAAAAATAAATATATATACATATATATATTTCCATTCCTTTTTTTTTTTTTTTTAATGTTCAAACCTTCAACATGTTAAGTTGTGACTGCACAAGCCTTGCCCTCAGTCATGTTCAAGATATCTTACCAGTGTTCTCATAAGGACATCTGTTTTTTAAGTTCAAATGTACATGTTAAACAACAACACCTGGTGCCAAACCACTCAAAGACAATATTTCGTTCCAGTTAAACTTCAAGCTCATATTTCAATTAACTGCATTTAATTATAAAAGCTAAGCTTATTACAGTAAGCATATCCCATTCAAAATAAATTCATTAGTCAGGATCAAAGTATCATACATTTATTATGTACTCTTTAATTTCATATTTGTTTTCTGTTAAATTGATTTTGACTAATGAAATTATTTGCTTCTTATTAACATCCTTAACTTTTTGCCAGATATATTTTTTGCCATTCCTCACCACAAACACTTTCGGCGGGGGATACCAATTTATCGAATTTGCTTGTTATGTGTTTGTTTTTAGCAGATCTGAGCATATAGTGCTCAAATCAGCTATTATGATCACCCTGTGTCTCCATGAATTGTAGGTTGAGTCCAAAATTAGGTTACCAGATTTCAAAAACTTGATCAGTAGATGAAATCATAGAAAAGACTTGTTAATACTTTAGAGGCCATATTTTCAATTTGATCTTCATAAAACCTTTTCAGAATAACTGTCTTTATAAAGTCTATGCCATATTTAAAATTTGGTTTCCTATAGTAAAAAACTAGGTCCCTATGTCAGATCACAGAAAAACCTTTCAGTCAGTACCTTTTAACAGTTAATGGTACTGTCCAGCTTGAAAAGTGGACAGGTTCATTATAGAAATTTAGGGTAAGGGCTAGAGGTCAAGCTTTTCATTTGTCAGAGGTCAGTGCTCTTGTTCTGACAAACATCAAATAATTGATGTGCTACAATGTATTCTTTGAAAGCAAACATTCATGATAGCTTATTGATACAAAGAAAGATATCAAAACATATGGCACAATTTAAAGTGACAGTTTTACATGCAAATTATTGTAGCTCTTATGAGGTCTGTTTGAATTTTTTTATAGAATTAGAACACAGTTTAAATTGTCTTTCTTTTACCTATATTATTATTTCTGTATAGGGGGCCTCCGTGGCCGAGTGGTTAAGGTCACTGACCTCAAATCACTTGCCCCTCATCGGTGTGGGTTTAAGCCTCACTCGGGGCGTTGAATTCTTCGTGAGGAAGCCATCCAGCTGGCTTACGGAAGGTTGGTGGTTCTACCAAGGTGCCCGCCCGTGATGAAATAATGCATGGAGGGGCATCAAAGCTGGAAAGTCGCCATAATGACCTATAATTGTATTGGTGTGACTTTAAACACAACAAAATAAATAAATAAATATTTCTGTTTAGCAAATGATCGCTAAATTAAATAAGTAATTTGTGTGTAAGTTTTGAATTGATCAGATTGTCTATTAAGTGTCTTGCCACATGCATATTTGCCACATATCTATTTTCTCCCCTGCATTTTTGTTGTTATTTATTTTACAGATATTAATTTTCATATGAATATTTACGTATGAATATTTATATTGCAGGAACTTGAAAACACCATAGAATCGTTGAAATCCCAGATTTCATCATTGCAGCAGAAGTGTACATTGCTCCAGGAAGAATTAGATATGCAGAGTAAATTTCCACTTGGTACATTTAGTACTAGAACAAGTTCTCCAATCAAATCCTCCTCGTGATGATGTTTTGTGACTAGAAAATATATATATGTATGTAGGCAGCATGCACTTCAAATGTTGACTTTATTATTACATTCACTGAAGCTGAAATCTTGCCATTTCTTTTTGAAAATGTTTTTTTTTTTATGTCTTGTCGTAGACATAGTCTTTATTGGATGTTATGTTTTATCAAACTGGTTATAAAAAAATCTGAACTGTTTGTTTATAATTCAATACGATCATCATTGTTGTGCTTTAAGACAACTTTGAACTATTAGAGCACTCTAAAAACTCAGCTAAATCATGAGATGCAATGGACCTGACACTTAATTCTTAAGTGAGGAGGTTTTAAGGACAATGATTTATAAGAGAGGAAACCATTGGTATTAATATTATACTAGTTACAGTAATTCCCATGTAATGCAGCTCTAGCGTAATTATGCAGTTAAACGTTTAATGACCTTTGTTTATAGTAAGTTGTGTAATGCAGTGCTATAATAATTTACTCATCTGCCAGTCATCCTCTCCCAGAAGTGAAATAATGAAGTCAGTGTTAGAAGTGTAGGACCAATTTGACTGTGATAATCATGTTTATAAATTATTTTATTATGTAGATTTGACTTTATATTATATTTATGAATGTGCTATGGATAAATGCCTTCAGGCAAGAGATATACCAAGGTACTAAAATGAGAGAAAATGTGTGCAGTTCATTACTGACAGCATGAGAACACTGTAGACAAGATTTAAAGACATTTTATGTAAATATTTGTAACAAGGTAGTGCACACTGTAATGATACAAAGTTTTAGGAATAAGCTATGGTTGTCTAATGCTAAGAATAGCATGTCCATAGAGTGTGTGAGGAGCGTTACACGTTTTATTCCCTCTTATAAACAGACTCATTCAAACAGAGTCTACTATTATTCTGTGTTCTATGCCTCAAAAGGATCTAAGCCTTATCAATTTAATTATTCTTCCATAAACCCTGGATAAGCAAGAAAGTTTGGAATATATGACTTTGAGAGAACAAGTAAATTTGTTGTCTTGGAAACATGCCAGTCCTGTTAGGACATTTTCAATAACATAAAATCAAAGGGGTTGGGGAAGAGTAAAACCTGATGTTTCTTCTTGTTTGGTAAGTTCAGATATTTTCAGTATGTGAATGATTTTCCAAGTGTCTGCTACTTGGTTTTGACAGTATTTAAGTATTTGTTAGTTTGTTAGGTAAAAGTGAATGTTTTGAAGATATTTTATTATAAAATCAAAATGTTCAAAAGCAACACCTTCCCATTTTAAATACCCATTTAAAGATCCTTATTTTACGATTAATGCAGATTGACCTTAGAAACTTCATGACTTCTACTGTATGACAGAAATGTAGGTTTGCTATCAAATAATCCTGGCAGTAGTTTACTACTTTTCCTGAACATGCCAAAAAAAATGTTAAACCAGAGAAATTTGATAAACAGTAAAAACTCTGTTCTAATATACACTGAAGTAATATAGAATATGATGAGAAGATATAAAGTTTCTTTCTACCATAATAAAAAAATGATAGAGATATACTTATTATAACATCGGATTGTGTTGCATCTTGAAGTTTGTTGAAACTTGCCTTTTTGGGCACAATGTAATGAGATTGAGGACAAGCAATCATCATAATAGTTTCATTTATTATGCAATTTACATTTCACCTTGAAAAATCATTGTAAATAAATGTGCTTTCATAAGTAACCATGTATTTGAAACCATTGAACCAAATGTAAGCACTTTTTGTTGAATATATGGATATTGTTTATTTTCAGTATTGCTTATTCATAATATTGTTTCCACATTCACGTTTTGCAGTGAAAAATCATGCATGAAAATGATACATGACCTCTTAAAGACTATGAATTATTGATACAAAATGTTTGTAATGCATATATTAATTTGACTTTACTGTGTGGATAATATTTTTTAAGACATAATGATATTTTTGTGTGAAGATCTGAGAAAAGATTATATTTTTGCCTGTTTTAACTAGATATTTTTCGTTTCTTTATAACTGCATTTAAGTCTTATTTTTATCATATTTTTGTCTTTTGGCAACTTCATTTGTTAAGTATTGCACTGTCTTATATTGTGTTTGTATTTTAAAAGGAATTAAAGAATGTATAAAGATGCCATATTGAGTCTGTGTCACAGTTTTACTGTAATAAGTGCATTCAGTTAGTGTAAGCTAGTTAAAGTTTTCCGGCAGTATATTCATGGGTAATTTAATACGAGTTTTTTCATCATTTAGCAGGAATGAAATTGTTTGATGTCATATACTAATGTGCCTTGTAGCCTGTATGAATTGATCATGGTATATCAGATAAATAGTAATTATCCTTTGTGAATTTCCTCTTCGTAACTCTTGTGAGGTGATTACAATTGATTGTCTTATAATTATGATGGTCATGATTATGTTGCAGTCATGACCGATTTAGACTGTTACCATCATAGAACTTCCACACAAAAAGGAGAGTTTTGTGAATTTGAAATTATGAATACATCAGTGGGCAGTGATCATTTTTTTTTTTTATAGAATAGTACATTTTTTTAAAATGCAGTTCAGTCAAATTAAAATGTAATAATTAAACCCCTTGATACATAGTATATATGGGCTATATTTGAGTAACTTATGCCTGTCTGTACTTTGAGACCAATTCATATCTTCTAAACCACTTGGAAGATTTTCATATGTTTACCACATCAAAACTACATGCAGAGCACATGACCTAGGTCACAGCGTCTAAGGTCAAGGTCAATTGTATTGATAGCTCTAGTTTTTTTTTTAATTCTAAGTTGAAAGATAATTGTAACAGTGATAAGGTAGGATGCAGACAGGGCTCTGATTAAATACCCATTTTGTTTTAACAGTAGGTAGATCACATCTATAAGATTTGTTGTGAATATGTTTTCATTAATGAATTTCCTGGTATAGAAAC
This sequence comes from Mercenaria mercenaria, assembly GCF_021730395.1. Taxonomy (NCBI): domain Eukaryota; kingdom Metazoa; phylum Mollusca; class Bivalvia; order Venerida; family Veneridae; genus Mercenaria; species Mercenaria mercenaria. Next base: position 34,879,163 of record NC_069362.1, read on the forward strand.
CATACTTTATTTGCTTACATTGATTTCAATATTGCAAACATGTCAGAGAACCAATTTAATTTGGTTGATTTATTTGGCAACAGTTGATCCTAATCTGAGCCGTGCCATGAGAAAACCAACATAGTGGGTTTGCGACCAGCATGGATCCAGACCAGCCTGCGCATCCGCGCAGTCTGGTCAGGCTCCATGCTGTTCGCTTTTAAAGCCTATTGGAATTGGAGAAACTGTTAGCGAACAGCATGGATCCTGACCAGACTGCGCGGATGCGCAGGCTGGTCTGGATCCATGCTGGTCGCAAAGCCACTATGTTGGTTTTCTCGTGGCACGGCTCATCTGATTAAGCAATATCTAGGTGGTTGTATATATGGATAAATTCATTATGTTTCTTTTGTAAACAGGCAAGCGTGACCTTTATAGAAATAACATACTGATTGTTTTTGTAAAAGTGGAAGAAATTCAGAGAGAAAACCTTCAGCAGACATGCAATAATACTACTTCTGTCTGGATAACAAAGTTGTTGACATGAAGTATAATTGGTAGAACATTTTATATGATATATATATGTATATTTATGTAATGTTATTTGTAACATGTTTACATAAAATTAAAACAATGTCAGCCAATGTGAGTGTTGTTATTTGTTTAAGACCTGTGTCAAAATCTAGGTAGACAAGAAGCTCTATTCAAAATTTATTTCAAAATGATAAAATCTGTAAAAAGCATCCTTTGGAAGCATAGAATTCAACCAAGCAAAATAGCAGATTCAGTTTGATTCTGTTCATGAGAGGTAGTGGAAAGTACAACACCCCTCATGCCGCTTAAGCACTGGCTTAAGCAGAACTATTACACATATTGAATGGACTCCATGGTCCCAAAGGACCAGAAAATATAACAACACTGAATCCAAGTACAGGGAGATTTTTTCGGCGCTATACAGCTCTAAAAGATTGCTGTTGTGATAGTTAATAAAATCTGTAAAAGGAAAATTGTTGAAAACCATGTGTTTGGATCTAAATGATATAAACAGTTTACAAGTAAATTATTTATATTACCTTACATTGAAAGTTGGTCATTTTTTGAAGTATCATTTGTTAACCTCACTACAACCATATGCAGAGCACATAACATAGGTCACCAAGTCTAATGTCAAGGTCACTTATATTGATAGCTCTGTTCTAGGTTGAAAGATAATTGTAACAGTGATAAGGTAGGATGTAGACAGGGCTCTGATTAAATTCCCACTTCGTTACAACAGCAGGTAGATTACATCTAAAATAATTTGTTGTGCATGTTTTCATTAATACATTTCCTGCTTTATTTGCTCCCACTGATTTATGTCATTTGTTATCAATATTGCAAACATGTTGGAGAAACAGTTTAATGCTGTCATTCAAGCTGACGACAATCCTTACGAAGACTTGCAGCTTTTTTTTAGCTCACCTGAGCACAAAATCGTCTGTTGTGCGTGCGTGCGTCTGTCTTCAACAATTTCTTAAAATGACATTTCCAAAACCATTGAATGGATTTTAATGAAACTTGGCCTGGATGTTCCTTGGGTGGTCTTTTACCAAAGTTGCTCAAACAGTTCCGCTTGGTTGCACATAGGGACCACCAGAGCTGAAAATAAAAAAAAATCTTCAAACTAGGTCTAAAACACTGGTCCGATTTTAAAATAATTTCACACACATGGTATTCCGATTCTTCAAAAAGACATGGCCACCAGAGGGTGTAGCCACTTTTCCCTATATGTATGTTGAGGAAACTAGAGAACGTTGCGTGAAACTGCTTTTTTTCCACAAATGGTCCTTATATGACCTTCAACTAAATTGTTCAAATCATTCCAATTTATTTTAAAAACACACACACACACACACACACACAAAAAAATAACATGACAACCAGAGGGCATAGTCACTTTCCCTATAAGCATATAGTGGAAACATTAAGAATCTTCCTGTGTGAAACTGCTAGCCCGCTTTTAAAATAATTTCACACAAATGGTCCTTGTGTTACCTTCTACTAAGATTGTTCAAATTATTTTGATTTGTCAAAAACATGGCCGCCAGAGGGAGTGGTCACTTTTCCCTGTACCTTGCATGAAACTGCTGGCCCGAGTTTTAGCTGTGCTCATGAGGAGCTGTTGTGATCACACTGTGCCAGTCGTGCGTGCGTGCGTCCATCGTCAACAATTTCTCGAAATGACATCTCCAAAACCACTGAATGGATTTTGATGAAACTTTACACAAATTACCTCTTGGCTGCCCTCTTAAAATTGCTCAAATGGTTCCTGTTCATTGGACATATGGGTCACTAAGATTAGGTTTTCAGCTATCATACGTTAAAATCTTCTCTGAAGCGATAATAGCTAGAGCCTTGATATTTGTCTTGTGATACAAGGGCTTGACTCTCTACCTTAATTTTACAAATTATTACCTTAGGGTCAGAAATGCCGACGTGTGAGATTTATATACTATATGCTTTGCTAAAAAAACTTTGAAAATCATATTCACTGAATCGATAATAGCTAGAGCCTTGATATTTAGCATGTGATATCAGGGTTTGGCTCTCTACCATAATAGTTCAAATAATTGTTTTAAGGTCAAAAATGGCCATTCCCTGGATGTGACATGTACATACTATATGCTTGTATATAAGAAACTTTGAAAATCTTCTTCTCTGAAGCCATTATAGTTAAGAGTTTTGGTAATTGGCATGTGATACAAGGTTTTGACTCTACCGCATTTTTTCAAATTATTACCCTGGGGTTAAAATGGCCTCGTCCTTATGTGTGACATGTACTTACTATAGGCTGATATATAAGAAACTTTTAAAATCTTTTCTGAATCCATAATAGTTAGAGCCGTGTGATATCAGGATTTAACTGGCTACCGTAATATTTACGGTAATTGTTAAAATAATTACCATAGGTTCAAAAATGGCCATGCCCATGTGTGACATGTATATAATATAGACTAATATACAAGAAACTTTGAATATCTTTTTCTCTATAAAAGCGATGCTATTTGTATAAACCTAACACTGTACTTGTACCATTACGTTATACAAACACACTGAAAGCTTTTTACACAGGTGAACGCTTTAGGGTCAATGACTCTTGTACTGTCTTGGTACGGAGCAAGAGAAGTCGCCAATAGCGGGTTATGTTAGAAAAAAATATGGGGAAATGATGTTTCTTAGTATCAGGAGGCTACACGTACTGGTTTGAAACATTCCTGAAAGTTGTTTTGGGTAACATTAAAAGGTAGTTTTTCATATATAAAAACAATCAAAGTAGCTAATTGGCTTCCATATTGAAGCACTGTACATGTTTGATTATCAACAATGCGCTTGTCTCTATCAAGTCTTTACTTTTATTCCTAACATGTACATTTTCATGCACGAAAATAAATAATAATAATCAGAAAGAAAGCTATGTTTGATACAAACCTTCCTTAAATTCGTATTGAAAAACAAACGCTGTTTTAGAAATCTTCTAAAATGTTAAAAGTCACATGCCTTTACAATAGTTACGCTGTATATAACATCAAGAAAACCCTGTTGTCTCAAATTTGGATTCTATGTTGACATTCCATGTGAGAAACTGCAATAACGACAAGCAAAACACTGGAATATTATTAAAACATGTCGGATTATTTATACTGTTTAAGCCAGCATGTCACTTTATATTAATCCCAAATTGCCACGCAAAACGTTTAATTTATTCAAGAACATGAGTGTATTGTAAAACATTATGAAATTACACGTTTATCACCATCAGACCTGTCGAGGAAAATTGATTTGGTTAACTTGGGAGCATATTCTAGAAAATAAGCCGACTTTTTACGTTTTTTCATTGGATTAGAAATGCATGAAATATTGCTTTTGAAAATAAGGATAATTGAGTTGCATGCTATTTTACGTTCTGTTGTTATTTGCGGAGAAATCTAGTCGTTTCTGATAAACATGCCATTATTCGAGTCATTTATTAGCAATTTCTCAGAAACTCAGACGGTAATGGACTTTGTCATTTTCGTCATAATGCAGAAATGATACCATTCTATGCAAATTACTGTACATACTTTGTGAAATGGATGTGCAAGTTCCTGTACATTCGGAAGGCTATTTAGCAATTTACTGTGCTCCTCTTGGCACATACTTGTTTTATGTTGCTCTGAAAGTAATTTTGTTAAGTTTATAGCCAGATACGCAGGCAGATGTCGTCAGTGCCTTTAAAAGCTCTTCACGCTATCTGGGCGATCTATTAAACATGGATAATCCATATTATATCAGTACTAATATTTAATCTATATAATCTATGATATATAATAGAGAGCTAATAATTAGAATATCATTGCTTCCCTAAGATGTACATCTGTGTGTGTGTGTGTGTTCGGGTTTAACGTCTTTTTCAACAATTTTTCAGTCATATAAACGACGGTGTCTACTTGTAGCAGTGAGCACAATGCCCAACTTTATAGTGCTGCCTCACTGGAATATCACGCCGTAGACACGTGGCATGATACCCCACCCAGTCACATTATACTGACACCGGGCTGACCAGTCCTAGCACTATCCTCTTAATGCTGAGCGCCAAGCGAGGAAGCTACTAGTACCATTTTTTACGTCTTTGGTATGACGCTGCCGGGGATCGAACCCACAACCTCCCGCACTCGAAGCGGACACTCTACCACTAGGCTACCGAGGCAGTAAGATTTACATCTCTACATCTCTCCATGAATTATTACACACAGTACTAGAGAGATGACTTTTATTTCAATATGTCAATTTCCCTGGATATGTACCCCGTGCCACATCTTAAAAGTTTTCTATTTCATAGTTAGATCTACATTGTAATAAGATTTGCCAGAGCCTGTAGCAATGTCGAAGGCTTTAATCCTCGTAATATTACTGTAATAGCTGTATTAACAAAAATCATTTTCGGCAGAGCTACCGTTATCATAATCTTCGTAAATTGTTTGCAAAATTTTATCAGCGTAACGCTGAAGCTGTGAGTAAATTAATTATTCTCTTAGCTCAATTAACTGATAACATAAAACCAAGAACATAAATAGGTTTAAGGTATATATATTTGGCAGCAAATATCGCGAACAATGTATCGCGGAGTAAATATTCAGCAGTATAAAATGTCAAATTTTTGTTGTCCTCGACTTTGCCCTCGTCCCTTGACATGACTCAGTTGTGAATGTAAAAATCTGCAACGACTCTAATATACATGTGAAAATCATGTTAAAATATAGATGCAATAGAATAAAATAGCTATGCAACAACGCAAGATATTTGACATTTCACTTAAAATAGGGAGATGATAATGATAAATGAATGAAAATTAAAGCATTTCCCTCTTATTGAAAGCCTCAAAAATTTACCAAATTATCAAATGCAACTGGGAGGGAGGGTGGGCATAAACTTGTGTTTGCTACCGAATGTTAACCTCGAGTGAAGATAAATCGCGAAAAAAACTATATATACTGGCAGAAATGTCCGAAATCTTCGTGCAGAAAAACGCCAAAATATATACAATAGAAATCATTGAAGTATAAAACTAAAAAAGGGATAGTTAATTTCGAAGCGATAATAATTACATCAAAATAAATAATTGCATTCATAAATAATTACGGTCAGAATCCTAAGATCACAAGACAGGCTGTCACTGGTTATGCCAAAAACTAAAACCATGATGTATGGCAATCGCAGCTTTTCGTGCACAGCTCCAAAGCTTTTGAACTCCCTTCCCGTCAAGATCAGGGGAGCTGACACGCTAGCTGCTTTCAAAAGCCTTCTAAAAACCCACTTCTTTGTACAATATTTTGTTAACTGACTGATACATTGATGCTTTCTTCTTCATAAAACAGCGTAGAGCAGTATTTTATCCTAGGGTCACTTAAATACCTTTAAATATGTATGTATGTTTATCTTGTTTAATCTATACGTTTTACATTTATGAATTTTGTTAATGTGGAATGCATTATTTTTGTATGCGTATTTGTTAGGTTTTTTTTTTGTATTTTTTTCTGTGAAGCACTTTTGAACGTGTACATGTGCATGAAAAGAGTGCTATTTAAATGTGGTATAATAATAATAATAATAATAATAATAATAACAATAATTTAGTTTAATTTGATTAAATTCAAAAGTAATCTAAAGACTCTTGTGCGTCAGGGTATTTCACTATTCAGATTTGAATGGAGATGTGACGTACAAACTTAGTAATTCTCGGACATTTTCGACCATTATTTATTAAAGTTATCAAACGTTTTATTGCAAGAGGCTACGACCGTATTGTTCTGTGACAAACTGTTTAGTGTTTAATTGTTTTACAGTAGGCCACTACATATTGTGGTGACGGGACATTTGGGGGTCTCCTTGGCATCCCCTTCTTTGGACGGACTGGTTTGATATTTGTCCCCCGTTCTACTTCATCGTGTCCTTAATTCTTTGGTACTCCGGCTTTTGCAGTCATCGAGTTCATATCTTAACTGTTCCATGAGTTTTAGTTTATATATCTTTTCATAAGCATATTTGTGTTGTAACATGTGTCCCTGTGGTTACTTTTACGTGTGTAAGGGATTCATCTGGCGGGGAGTAATTGTATTTACATTGTCGTGTGATACAGGAACATGGCTGGGTTTGATAAAATCTGGAAAGTAGATCCCTCGGAAGCACCGAGAACAAGGCAAACAGTGAAAATTGCAGACTCGGTTTGATTGAGCAGTAATTGAAAATGCAACACTGCCTACGCCCCCTAGCACCAGCTTAAGCAGTATTCAATCTTCAAACCTAAGATAAGTTTTAGATTATCATATAGTGATGAAATAATACATCGCATTTTCATCTATTAAAAGTAAATATATTTATGTTCGACTTCAAGAAAACAGTCTGCATTGGATATACATGTAAACCTAATTGGAGAGGCAATTCTGAATCTATATAATATTATATTATCTATGGTCAGACCACAAGTTGTCAGAGGTGGTCAGTAAAAATTATGAAGTGTAGAACATCTGGAGAAACATTACAACTCCAATCTCTCTGTGAGTATAACAGCTTCTCTGTTAGTGTTGGGCATTTCCCATGCCGAGACAAAACAGTTCGTCACTTTCGGAAAGTATGTTTCATGTTTCAGCTACCCCTGTATGAAGACTAATAACATATCTTTGATTCTTTACTTTCACCTTTCGTTTGGGAATAGTTGTTATACCGAGCAAGGCACTGTTTGTCTGAATATCTATCTGAAAATGATTTGAACCATTATGTAGTGCAATGTAAGGAAGTTTGTTTTTATAAATAAAGGACTATAGAGATACTTGTTACCATCTCAAGATGTTAAACCTTTCCTTCGAAACGGTACCAGTTAGATCATGTCATTGTAGTCTACATTTTTATTAGATTTGGAGAAACGATAGAAAAACTGATTGTACAAATCTTCATACCATCCTGATCACTGTATTTGGCATATACTATTATGGAAGCTTGTTTGACTTGTAATACCTACAGGTGTTTGAATAATCCTGATACCATGTGTAACATCAAAATCACATAGGCAATCGGACTAACCTAGTTTTATTTTTATTATTTGAATACACCGAAAGGAATATGGATTCAGTGGCCATGTTCTTAAAGTCACTCCCCAAACCTCCTTGGGTTCGAGCATTGCTGGAATTGTCACGTTAGTAAGTCATCCAACTGGTTTGCGAAAGGGCGGCGGGTGTATACCTAAGTGCCGGTCCGTGACAGAATTTAATGCCCGGAAGAACGTATTTAAAAGTTTGAAGGTTGTCGTATGACATGTATTGTATCGGTGAGACTTAAACCTCGATAAAAACAACAGCAAGAAGCATTTTTATCTAATATTACAATACGGTGCTGATAAAGCCTTGATAGACTTTTAGCTTTAGACTTTTTTTATTTATTATACATGCAGTGAAGTAATTATTCAAATGTAGTCAGCAGTGCAGTTGCACAAAATGTATCTTTACATCTGTACTCTTTGTATCTTTGTCATAAATGTTTAAATATACATCTTTAAAATGGAGTAAGTTTGAGCCTTAAAAGAGAATAATAATTTTTTGGACACTTGGTATTCAAGAAAATAATTTTATGCACTTCACGAGCGCTGTTAGAATGGTAACAATATGTCTTGTTAACTGTTTTAGTAAAATGGTAATCCTTTGTCATGAGTGGTAACATTTGGTCTTGTTGATTATTTTGAAACTTCCTTTATTCAGAGTCAAACGAAGTCCAGAAATTTGTTACATTGTATTCACCTTCTTTCATAAATTGATATTGAATAGCTCATTACGGTCTGTCTCTTGAGACATCTTTATTCAATGCAGAAAATACATTGTATATAGATACATTTAACATCCAAGGCATTACATTATTTCCATGCCTTGGATGTTAAATATTTCTTTATATAATACTAATAGCTATAGTTTTGTGGTGAAATGATTTCGTACATTAGTGCATTGTTTTATGCAATTCCTAGAAAATACATGTAGTAGAGTGCCAATTTCGAAAGATCTAGAAATGCTGGACAAAAGTACCAAATTTTGTAAACCGATAGCTTGGGACAATATAAGACTTTTGGCTGTAAGGGCCAAGGTCATAGCTCTTTGGAATTCTATTTTTAGAACATTCAAAATGGCCGCCATTAAAACAAATAGCTATTTTAGTAAAAGTGAGTTTTTATCTTATTCTTGATACATATTTATGTGTAAACTGATTCATACTTACTCTTAGGGTCAAGTGATGCATTTGCATAAAGTTAGGTCATGCCACATAACAGTCTGTCCGTACATTCGTCTGTACGTATGTTAAAAATGTCTTAATTCTTTTTTAAAACCATAAGCTTTTACGTACATACATCATAAGCCCTGTAATGTGCTGCTTGATCTCGATTGATCTAGAGGTGATAAATATGTGTAAAGACTAATTTTTTTTGTAGAAGATATGTTCCATTTTGTTTCGTTCGTCCGTCTGTCTGTATGGCTGTCTGTCGCAAAATCGTTTCCGCTCTGTATTTTTAGTCATACCGAGACCACGGTAGCTTGGGACAATATAAGACTTTTGGCTGTAAGGGCCAAGGTCACAACAGTACCTTGGGACCCCATAAGACTTTTGGCTGTAAGGGCCAAGGTCACAGCTTTTTGGAATTCTATTTTTAACATTCAAAATGGCCGCCATTAAAACAAATAGCTATTTTAGTAAAAGTTAATTTTTATCTTATTCTTGATACATATTTATGTGTAAACTAATTCACACTTACTGTTAGGGTCAAGTGATATATTTGCATAAAGTTAGATCATGCTACATAACGGTCCGTCTGTATATTCGTCCGTACGTACGTTAAAATGTCTTCTTTTTAAAACCATAAGCTTTTACGTGCATGCACCATACGCCCTGTGATGCGCTGCTTGATCTCGATTGATCTAGAGGTGATAAATATGTGTAACGACCAAATTTGTAGAAGATATGTTCCACTTTGTTTCGTTCGTCCGTCTGTCCGTCTGTCTGTCTGTCTATCGCAAAATCGTGCCCGCTCTGTATTTGTAATCATAATGAGACCACATGTGGAACGCAACATTAGTTTTATATTACTGTTGTACATTGTAGATCAAACGATATAAAGGCAGCATTTCATGTCCGCTAGGGCCTCAGATGACATGCAGATGCCAGTTTCATTCATCCTTCTATTGAAATAAAGCTATATTGGGAGACATGGTTCATGTTCATTTATGGTTCTTTTGCATGATATACATGTATCAAATAATAAGCTTTGTTCTTTTTTTTTTTTGGTAGTTTTAGCATCGCATTAACACAACTCTAGGTCATACGGCGACTAAATAAGCTTTGTGATAAGCTTTGTAATTTCCCTAATAGAAACATGTTACATATATTTATATAAAATCTCTGTATTCAAATAGCTTTATTTTGATATAGTTAAGTATCAATATGGTCATATTTATTTGCATGTATCTTGAAAAGCTTTATTGTAATGGAAAGTTAAAACGTTTATTTGATGATTATGTCTTTATTTACTGGTTTATTGTTATAATTTATCATTTACAGGTGTTTACATGATTTATATGCACCCTTACATCGTCTTTTTGCATGAACAAATAGTTACCTCAAACAAATTCAACATTACATGCAGCTGAAAGCTTTGACCACACAGGACATTTTTTCTGTTCAAATTATCAAACCGAAGTCTTCTGGTGTGACACTTTTCATGTTTATCCCGGTCACATACCATGCCAGAGCCTTCTGGTACTAGAACATTTTTGTTGGAATAAGTCACTCGTCAAGAAACTATAGGTAAGGGAAGCAGTTGTCTAGAGTTTTTAAGGTGTCGGCCGCTCAGCCCAGAGTTTGATACCGACTTGGATCATAACCAAGCTTTTTCAAATGACACCAGTACTCGATTTTCCAGGAAAAAGATTCGAGTGTGGTTCAGATAAGCTTCTAGCTTTCATCGCAATTGAGCTTAAAAATAAATTAGTATAAACTAAAAAGCTATAGTTATTCATATAGACAAGAGATGGAATAGATGTATGCACATGAATTTTGTGAACATAATGATTTATTTATTTTAAAAAGCCTCTTCTTTTATATAGATATTCTCTTCTGTATGGTGATTAAAAGCCAAAAGGGGATATAGATAGATATAGCATGCTGACATTTATAACTAAAAGCTCCCAAATGATTATGCTATTTCACTACAAATTATATCATCAGAAGTATATGCACCTTTATGATATATTCCTTATGAATAAATGGAAATACTATGCAACAAAATTTTAAAGCATAATGAAACAGTCAAAGTCTTGATTGCAGCATATATGTATTGCCTTTTAAATACTCAGAAATATCCCACTTAGATCAATTACCTCAATTCCTTCTTAAACGACGACAACATGTCTTAATAGATTGAAAACAGCATACACTATTTACACCAGCAATGAAAGAAATTGGAGACACTATTTTCCCTTTATCTTCAATGTTAGTTTAGTATGTTTTCATCACACTGACTTAAAATGGCATTGTTCGGGCAATTAGTTAATTTATTTCAGATATACTTAACTTAATGATTGATATGTGCATTCATTTATAAGCATAGCATTATTTCCACACATGTAAAATGCATAAGCTGTTATACAGTTATTATCATTACATTGATTAATAAATCAATTTGCAGTTAATAATGCTATGAAATGACCTTACATCGAACTAACCTTGAAATAACCCCTAGAATGCAACAGCCCCGTTGACACATAGATAAAATATAACGCAATTTGACCGTTAAAATCTTTGCCATAAGATAACACATTTGTTTTAGATAATATAGGTACATGTAGCAAATGGTGCTCTCTATACAAGACATTAAGAAATAGGTACATGTATCAAACATGATTTTGACTAGAGATTAAGAAAATGTTCCCCTCAACCATCTTTAACAGTTGTTCAACATGCCTAAAGTACTTTTCAATAAGATATTTTGTCACGTTTGTTTAGGTGAACTGCACTGTATTAAAATTCCATAATGGTAAAACTAGATACAACAACTCTCAAAAAAGAGAATATGCATAATTACATGGTTGGAAAAGCACTTCTTTCAGTACTGCACATGTACTTATCCTTTTACATAAAAGGGAGATAATAAAAAAGAATGGACTCAGTAATACTTTATACTTTGTGAATCATATTTTAAATACCTTTGAAAATATGCTATCAAAGTATGAAAAATAAGTTTTAACAAGTTATTACTATATTTTATGTTCATAACAGCACATGCGGCAGTCACATAATAAACAAAACCATTATGGCCTTTTAAGCAGTTAAAACAAATCGTTTTTATACATTTTTCTGCATTTTTAACAGGGTATTTCAGGAACAGTCACTTGAATATTACAAAAAGCAATAGGCATTTAACAAATTATAGAATAAATATGTCAAAAATCTTAAAAAAAAACTCAGATTTAGCCAAAACAGCTGTTCTGAGATATATGAATTTTGCGACGGACGGACAGACAGACAGACAGACAGACGGAGCAAATAATAACATGCTTCGTCCAAAAGTTGGTCAAACATTTTTTTTTCAGCTGCACCAATACATAATTAAAGTCAAGCTGCACATTACGGAGCTCATCTTATAGTTATAACCACAATGATACTGTTTATTAACGGCATTTTTGACGTACAGACAGACGGACGTGAAAATTGACATCACTTCCTGCAAATGTATCACTTAACTCTAAGAGTAGGTATGAACCAGTTTACACATAAATGTGTACCAAGAATAAGATAAAAACTAACTTTTACTAAAATAGCTATTTGTTTCAATGGCGGCCATTTTGAATGTTCTAAAAATAGAATTCCAAACAGCTGTGACCTTGGCCCTTACAGCCAAAAGTCTTGTATTGGTCCAAACTATCTCTGTGCAAAATTTGGTACTTTTGTCCGGTCTGTCTAGATTTTTCAAATTTTATGAAGAATTGGAACTAAGCTAATGGGCATTTTATTACCAATTCAATCGTTACCAGAATCTCTAAAGATTATACTATTCAATCTGATGAAAGTTATGTTAAATCCTGTCACATGGAAACACGTTTTAGCAATATCTTCATAACCATTACGAGAAAGTCCTAGAAATAAATTTATTATCATTTCTATAGCAGCATTGAAAACAGTGAATCAACATTTAAAGACATAAAATGATGATAGAAAGTGCCTGGAGTCATTACAGGAGTTTTGTTTTCTGTTTATATCCCTAGCGTGATTCTTTGAATTACGTATATTTTACTGCTCGTAACAATAACTCGACAATAGCAAAGAAAACACTAGGATTTTCTGTTACCGCATTCATCATACTGCTTCAAACCATTAATTTTACCGAAAGGAATTTGTATCAATCTCAAATTCTCGTGCAAAGGTTTTAATCTATTCAAAACCTGAAGTAGTATATATAGTTAAAGCATTATGATATTACAGGCTTGTAACCACCGCGCCTGTGACGGAAAATTGATACCTTTGGAGAATATTCTTGAAATAAATTTTATTTTATATTTTCTTTACATTACAAACTGTTTATGTGATAGTATTTTATTCATTGAAAGGAACCAAATAACACAAACACAGTTTAAAAATATTGCACAATGTGAAATGCCAACTTCACATGTAAATTCATATTTTATCACTAAACTTGGAGTATAGCAATCTCATGTAAAGAACTATCCTCGGATTGTATATGGGCTCAAGGTCAAGGACTTTGTCACTTAAATTGAACAAATACTTCCTCTTAATAACTTTAATTTGGAATAAAATATTGCGATGGAAATTATGTAGGTAACTTTTCTGAAAAGAAAGGTTTGGACTGTATTTATGGTCAAAAGGGCTAAAGGTACTATTTTTTTTTTATTAAAAACGTTGCTTGCCATTAAAATCAATTTGGACTGACACATTGTCACTTTACGATGTTGCTCCTGGGACATCTCCGTCCAGGTGGGGTAAGGCGACAAGTTGAAATAGTCTCTTTTAATGAATACGTACTTTTATCAAAATGTTATCGAAATTACTGATGTCATTCCAAAATTGAGGCTTCTAAATCAGAGAAACTTGTTTTGTTAAGCTGTAAGTCTTTTGGGAAAGTGTGTTTTTTTTATCATTTTTGAGAAATATAAGTTGTCTATTATTAAAACATCATCAAAATTCCTTATAGTATCTGACAATAAAACTGTTTATTGCTTTAATGTTTCACTTACTGCAGCAAAAATCTAGCCATTTCTCTTTTAAACATGTTATATTCTCATGACAAATGTAGAAGCTCATCACAGAAGATGAATAGATGTGTACAAAATGAGACAGTAAAAATACTTGGCAAAATACTGTGTTGTCATGGTTACAGATATGACTTGGCATGATCATAAATCTTATGGGGTTAAAAATTCATCAGCTAATATTTACAGTCTTAACTAATTGTTAACATAATCATCATGTTTACACTTAATTCAAAAATGAAATGCGCTTAACTATTTAATACACGAAATTCACATATCACTTCTTTTTAAAGTGAGGCGTTTACAGGCATTAGTTAAAAATGATAGGTTTGTTAGAACGATCATCTTCAGAGAGGAAATCATTTGATATTCATATTGCGAAAATAACGGCAATTTCCATGAAATACAGCTCTGACAAAGTTATGCAGTTATACGTTTAACGATCTTTGTTTATAGAAAGTTGTGCAATGCATTGCTGTAATAATTTACTCATTTTCTCTTGGAAGTGAAATAATAGTCAGTGCGAGAAGTGTAAGACAAAATTAAGTTTAAGAATTATATTTATAAATTACTTTTTTATGAAAATTTTATTTAATATAACAGATGATGCCATTATGAGAGTATTTATGTATTTCATGAGAACCGTTTATATAATGAAATTGAAATAGTATGACTTTACAAGGTTTTGAGGTTAAGCTGTGGTTGTCTTATTCTAAAAATAGCTTAATCACACTTTAATGATATCCAATACATATGTACGAAATCCTCACCATTATGATTAACTTTACTAAATTTATCAATTATTTGTGTATGTAGAACATGCAGTAACAGTCGTTTGTTGCAACATTTCCAGTTTTCAGTGGCAACTTACATCATTTTACTGTGCTTGTATGGAATATATTCTTTGAAATATTTGTTTGTATCTTGTATTAAAAGGTATGACATTATGTGAATATTTTGAACTTGGCATACTGTCAGTTCAAGACATAACCTTTGACAAATTTTTAACATGATGACTTTTATATGTAATACATATGCAATATATATGTTATATGTATATGGTTTGTAATATATAATGGTATGATACTATGCTGTATGAAATATTGTAAGGTATGGAGGGGGAAGGTTCCCCGACCCTCACATATCAGTTTGACGGGGAGAATAAAGTTCATGTGAACCTTCAAAAAAAAAAAAAAAAGAAAAAAGAATGTCCTATTTTAAATCTTATGTATATATAAGTTATGTAAGTACATTTAACTTTTTAATTACAACATGTGAAATGAAATTTGAGTCTAGTCTACCTTTAACATTTTTTTAAATTTCAGATAAACCAGACAAGTTGAAAGCCGGTTCTGTGAGAAATATGAGAAAGTATAATGACGTCTTTTGGTTTAATTTATTTTGGTTAAAGGTATATTAGATCCAAATTTCCTATTTAAATTCATGAACAATGACTTCATATAGTTTATGTAATCATAAAATTAACAAGTTTATGTGTATCAATAGTACTATGCATTACGTTCAAAATAGTACACTAGATAAACACAGTATAAATATGTACTACCACTAAAACTGCCCTTTTCTAACAATCTTGATTGGAAGAAGACTTCCAGGCATAGTAAGAATATAAGATATAGCTTTGAAAATGTTACTAAGTGCCATTAGATTATGAATGTAGCTCTTTATGCAAACTAAATAAGGATTTTATACATTTATAGTAAATATCTAAAGATAAAATATTTTAGTGATAGATGACCATTGGATATCTTTAAACACCGTTTCAATGCTTATCATTGTTCCCAGATGTATGTTTTAATTCTTTGCTTTGGATAGCAAAAATAACAACGAAAATGGTGCCGGTTTCGGGTGCATTATTAGCCAAATCAAGCGATTATGATTTTTTCCGGTGCTTGTCCTATATAACTGCCTGCTGAAATGTGACAACGTGACTTCGGAAAATTACAGTTGTTACAATGCTGAATATCAATTTCAGCATTTTAAGCTGATTTTGACAATTTGTTAAGAAATATATTACTCACTGACAGTAAAGCGTTCCTACCATAATTTTACCCACCCCAATTCCTCATCTGGTAAAAGATAATAAATGATAAATTCTGTATGCAGATCCTTTGGAAGCAAAGACTGCAACCAAGTAAGATAATAGCAGACTCGGTTTTCAATCAGGGCTGTTATAAACAGGCCCCGTGTTCTCAAAACATTTTTCGGTCTCAGCTGAGTCTGAGTTTGAAATTTTAATATCAATTTTACTAAAACTTTAAGGTTAAATTCAATCTGAGACAGACCATCAATCCTAAATAGACATTTGAAAATAATGATTAACTTAAAATTTAGTTTTACACGTGCTATTTAGATATAAATGGCAATTCTAACACTTTTAAGATTTTCTTTTATATAAACAAAGAAGGATTTTACCGTGTATTGTCTTGCCGATCAAATAGACCTACGTTTGGCTATTCCGGTTTACTCCCTCGTATTCAAAACCGCATTTTATTCCAGATTAGTATCCCTTCCTGGTGTAATTCGAACGTGTTCGAACGCCTTCGTGATTAGATTACTACGCATCTGAACTCAAAACCGTGTTTTATTTGCCAACAAAGCACGCAAAACTAAAATCTATTTCCCAAATAAAGTTTCATTATCGAACTCGGCTGAGACTGAAACTGAAACACGGGGCTATATAGACAATTTGTATGAATTCCCGAACATTTAATTTATTCGAAATTATGTGTTTATTGTAATATATTACGAAATCACATGCTTTGTCAAGGAAAATTGACAAGGTTATCTTGGGAGGAAGCTGATTTTTCATTATATTTTCATTAGATTAGGAAGGAATGAATCATTGCTTTGCGTAATAAAGATGATTAAATTGCATGCAATTTTTTGTTCTGTCGTGATTTGGAGAGAAAATCCCTCTAACCGTTATTGTTATGTTGTTATTCTGGCAAACATCAGATAATTGATATGCTAGTATTTATTGTTTGAAAGGAAAGATTCATAGAAACATATTCACAGAATCATAGACGTTAATGGCCTTTTCCATCTTAGCATAATGCAGAATTGACAACAGTCTACGCAAATTATTATTACTGCTTGTGAATTTGTTTAATTTGTTTATTTTGGCCAGAAAACTATTTAGTAAGGTTTGATGTTTTGCAGCGGGATTTCTCCTTAAAACAATATCGTGTATTTTGTCGACTTTGAACCATCCGAAAACGTCTTATGGTTCGTACTCACTGTAAATCTACGGTATGCACTTCGTCATATTAACCATATATGGTTATGGGGTCTGAAACTCAAATTACCTCGCGGACTATGAACATCCTTATGAGGGTAAACAGTCATAGTTTATCTGTAGATTTTGATTTATAACTAATTTGTTATCTAACTCCCCGGAGTGTCAAGCAACAACATTGAGTAGGTGGGTTTACTTGGCAACCCAATATCTGTATAGATTTGTAAACAGAGAAGCTATTTTATGTTTGTGCTAGATAAATACAGTTTGAAAGATTGATTTGCCCTTTTAGCTACACTATATAAACATGCTTTGTAATATTGTTCCAAATCGTTTTATAAACATGAAAAAAACTAGTAAGAACAATTGAAAGAAAGTAATTCAGTCAGATAAAAGTTTTACATGAGTTATTTAGTGGTAACGTCAAAAAGTGAGATGTATAGGAAAAGAACACTATAGTTAAATTTGTTTTCGCTCACCATTTTTGTATTGTTTGTACTGCATAATCATTATTACATCATACGAATCAGCATTAAAATGCGCTTTCCCCATGTATTTAATGTTATTGTCCTTGAAAGTTCGCTATCGCTTGTAAGCACGGTTCCTTACCGGAAAACAAGGATGACGTACGTCAAACAAATTTTTACCTTTTAAGTTTTTTTTTTTGCGTCATGAGGCAAGTAACGGTAAAAACTGTAATATATTTGCAAGATATTTGACATGTATAAAGAGTAATACATTTATCACATACTTTTCAGTGAATTATTGAAATGCCAGAGTGAAATATATCAGGTATTTTCACAGAGAAAAATATCAAATGCATTTGTCACTGGTAAGAAACTATAAAATGGGTAAATTTAGTCAAAACATGAAATAAAAACATTTTTTATGGATATTAACCACGCAGCTCTTTTTAAGTGCAGTCATAAAGTAAAATGCTTACTGTATGATAATATCGATGATTATTATTCAACTTTACAATATTGCACAAAGAGAGGGCCAATACGGAGAAGTCACTTTCGTTAGATTTTTAAATGACGCCATTTTGTTTTACATCAGAGTTAGAGATTACAATTTTTTTTTCTTCAAATTTTTGACAAAAAAGTCATCTAACATGTTCATGTAATAACCAAGTATATGACTTGTACGTCTTCATAGATTACAACAATACTTTCGCTTATTCGGTATTGTGTAAAAGCAAGTGTTTCCTGTCAGAAAATCTGGCAGTTGTCAAGGAATATAATGAGAAAATATAGAACTTCAGATTAATTAAAAGGATGAGACTTATCTTTAACAGACATTTTGATAGTGTGTTCTATTTGTGCAAAGATAAATAGCGATTCAAATGCTGGAAATTGGATGAATAAATTGGCGAACAAGAGTGTCAGTTGTAAACTGCAAACAATTTCGGATAAGAATTAAACGAAGCATAGGGGTGTATAATGTGTGCTTGGTTGGTTGTATTATCTTGATCAACACATATGTGTACAATTTTGTGTCTCGTTGCCTACTGACTTTTAAAGCAGTTTTTATCACAGTTAAAATGATACAATAACTCACTAAAGAAAATAAACAGGAATTCAAAAAATAAGGTAAGTTCTAGTTACTCTTGATTATGTCACATCAAAATATCTCCCAAAATTATTCTCAAGTACCTACATACAACTCATTCTATTTTACTGGCTAAAATGATTATGATTTCTACAGTCAATAAGTCTAAACAACTTGTCAAGATTTTTCACCTGAACACGCATAGCTGCCATAAGGTAACTCACAGAGTTCTTATTGTTTTACGGCCAACAGTCGAAAGTTGAATAATAATATTATCATTAAGCAACCGATTTCATATTGGCCTAGTTATTTGTCCTCGGGCAGTACGACAACCCTTGGACAAATAACAAGGGAATTATGAAATTGCTTGATTTATAACATTATAATATCAAAGTCTTGGACCTGACTAAGGTGATATTCAGCGAGGTCAATGAACTTTAATATTCACCTCACCATCATACAATAACTGTTAAATATGCCGCAAAAGTGTGCTTTGCTCGTTTACCAGTGAACAAAGTGCTTTTGTTTTTTGTTGTACAATCAGAACACCAGATGCAGCATGTGGATTGTAGCTTATTTTGCATTTTCTGTATGAACAATCTGTATCAGAAAATTTAACTCCCCAATGATTCAGATTCTGTTCTTGATAAATCTGATATTTGATAATTATGATTTATATTCTCTAGTCTATAAGCACTGACCACCGAACTGTCAGCAGTTTACATTTTTTATCTCCAAAATGTCAGCAGTGTAAGCCTTGGAACCCCAAATTGATAGCTATGTAAGCTTGACGAATGTAGGACCAATTACTTTAGTGATGTCTACAATTATGCATTTTTTTTACATAATCTCCACTTAGCTAATAATTTAATTTACGAAGTAATTATCTGTCTACAACAATCTATGAAGTACCCTCCCGTGAGCCTTGATCTGCCAAATGGTTGTGTTACAGTTCCTTCGGGTTTTCTACAGACTGTTTCCGTATTTGCTGACATCGTACGTCTATATTAGAACTTGGAATCATTTTGACAATAAATTTTCCTTGTTTACAGACGAACAAATGGAACAACAAAACTTAAAGCGGAGAGAAAACACTTGGGTGTTCCCGCATTATTACCTAAGTACGGAAAAGCAACATATTGTAGCATGTTTAAGGAATAGATAAAAATCACCAACAAAATATTACTTATCTACATAGCCATTTTGTTGATGTGTTCTGAAATGATAAGAGAGTAGTGTTGAGACGGCAACTATTTCAATTTGAATTTGATACCAGAGACTTGGATATGGTGCGAATGTCTCTTGACACACATTTTGCCTTCTAGCCAGTAAGATCATTTGCATCTAGAAAATGTATTTCTTGTATAGCGGTCACGTGGAAGGACAACAGGGACGCTGAGTTTACTTGATTTTGATTAACCGACATACGATCATACTCGAAACTCATGATTTATATTTGTTTGATTTCTTGATGAATGTTCCTGTAAAGGTACTATCTGCAATGTTTTATTTACAGAGAAGCTCCTTATATTTGTTTGGTCTAGGAAAATCTGTTCACCTCACAGAAATAAGAGATTGACTACATTTCTGTGAAAATGTAAGACATTTGTTTTTTTTGCAATTGTGCTAACTGAGAGAGAAACACTAATTAATCACTCAATAATAAATCTTCCTGCAAGGTTACAAAGTGTTAGTAACGCAATTGAGTTAGTGTAACTGTATTTGAACGACGTTTATATGTAAATATTTACATGAAATGAAAAATAAATTTGACTTACGTAACATACGCAAATAGACGTACCACGAAAACAGACGAACAAAATGTAGTACTTACAACTAGTTGTCTCAGAAGTAACAGAGTTAGTTAAAGGTTAATAATGACGTACGTACAAAACATTATTTTGACTTGAATATTCATAAGAAGATCCTTTGGAAGCACAGAACGAAACCGAACCAAAAAACAGGTTTGATTGATGTAATGAAATGTGAAATACCTTTCCCTGGCACAGGCGTAGGCGGAACTCTATTATACAAATGTTTTGAATGGACTCATTGGTTTAAAATGATCTGAAAATATGACGTCACATCACTGAGTCCACAGAGAGAACACGCATCAACCACGGCATGCAAAATACTGGAATAGTTTTTAACAAATCTGTTTCAGCTACCGGAACAACTGGTATTAATCCCAAACGTTTGATGTCTTCAAGAACACGGGTGTTTAGTAAAACATAGTGAAATTACATACTTGAAACCAGCACGACTGTCAAAGAAAATTGATTGGATGATCTTAAGAGAATACTTTAGGAAATAAGCTGGCATTTTTCAATGGATTAATAATGCAAGAGATATTGTTTATTGCATTGCATGCCATTTTACGTTCTGCTGCGATTTGCAGAGATATCTCTCTAGTCGTATTTGTTATTGTTTTGTTCTGACAAACAGCATTCCGTAATTGATATACTAGCATTTATGCTTTGAAAGGAAGCATTTATAGAAACATATTCACAGAAGAACAGACGATAATAGACTTCGCCATCATGACATAATTGATAACATAACATGTTCATTATTGTAACAATTTCTCCTTTATTCTGATTGCTATTTAGTAAAGTTTTGATGTCTGGTAGCAGGTTCTCTTGCTGTGATGTGTTTCTCACGACGAAAAGTATATCAACTTTATCTATTTTGGCCCACAAAGCAGTATTCCTCGTAGACTATCAGCACACTGTAACTGTGTAGTATCCTCTCCGTTAACACAAAAACATGTAGTTTCTCACACTGTCAACAGTCAATTTAAACAGCCTTTATCTACAGACACTTCGGAAATAATCGTCCTCTGTACTTTTAACATGTAATACCTTCCATTCAGCTGTATATATATTTTTGAAATTTCATATAAATATATATATTGTAATTTCAGTTTCTAGACAAACCTATACCTTTAAATTAGTTTACAATCGCTCTTTCATTTGATTTGCTACCATATTTCTATTTATATGTCAATATTCTTTTCTATTGTTTTCATTTACTTTCCAAAATGGTATTTCCCTAGTGCCAGAAGCTCTTTTATATTAAATTTGAGACAGTAATTCACAATCTTGACTTAATAACTCGAAAATTAGTCTAAAGTACTTCATAAATATCGAGATATATAACTGAAAAAATCGAGCTGCTCGAAACTTTGACTTCGTAACTTCAATAGGAAAAGCCAATTTTCACAGCCACACGGCGCACAAGACACACCAGCAGGGAACTCGAATCGATACACTGTGTGCATTTAACTTCACTCATGGTAAAGAAGAGGGAGAGGCAGAAAATGGGGATGGGGATGGGGGAGTACGTTAAGGAAAGTAAAACCACTAACATAAAATACAATATACATAGTAATATAATACGAAAAGAGAATTAGGCAATCTGAAAATAGGGACCCCTCCTTGGAACGTTCAGTAACCCTACATAAAGGAGATTCAGAGTTTAAACGCGACCTCATACTTACCTTATTTCCAGCTAGTCAGACAAGAAAGTTCGAATAAAATAAGTCCCCCTCTCAGATAAGCTCTAACGTCAGTGTCAAAATACCAGATTGTATCAAGTAAAACATTCAATTAGGGTCAGTCCGAGGTATAAGACCGCCTATATACTCAGTAATTTGTCTGATTTTAACCAAAAGCATACCTGTTTGAGACCACAACGTTCCAGGTAGCAAGACAAAAATTCACCCCCTCCGTCTGTTTTTGTAGGATTTAAGAGAAAAGCAAAACAGTCTCGTGCTTGGGTAGTCATCGCATCGTCAAACAAGAAACTGTAGCGGATATATCTGTCTATACATCCATATATGGTACCAAGTATGTGGGGACTTTAAGATATACTACCACATACCGATGCATGACCTACATTGGCTACGTATCGTTGATAATTAGAAATCCTGTTCGCTCGTAGATCTCCTCACGGACTATGAAGTGATCAATGAAGGAAAACATTTATAGCTTGTTAGTAAATTTTGATTTATAACTCATTTGTAAGCTGACTCTCCTTAGTACCAGGCAAAGGATTTATTTGACAAATAGCTTGCACTTCTACTACCGTCCATGAGCAGGCTCAGCCAAACCCAGCATGGAACATTTTCATTTATGTCGTGCTGGGCGACCTGTGGTTTTCCACCTTTCTATTTATGGTTATTCATACTGTTATAACCAACTAAGCGCAAAGTGTCATTCAAAAAGTTTTATTTGTGAGATTAAGTGCTCAGTATAAAATCACATCTTGGATACCATCACGCCTGTCAAGGAAAACTAAATAAGTTATATTGGGAGGGTTTTCTTGGAAAGAAGCTGGCCTTTTATTTTTTCATTTGATTAGAAGAACTATATGAAATATTGCTTTTGAATAATTAGGATTATAGGACTGCGTGCTATTTTACGTTCAGCTGTGATTTGCAAACAAATCTCTGTAGTCTCTCCCGTTTTTTGTTAGTCGAACTAACGTCAACTAACAGGTATGTCAATTATTTGTTCGAAAGGACGCATTTGTAGAAGCATATTCGCAGACACTCGGACGTTAATAGACTTCTCCATCATGACACGATACAGAATAGACAACATTACATGCACATTATGGCAACTACTTGTGAAATTGGGGTGCAGATTCCCCGTTATTTGGAAGTAAGTAATAAATGTCCGCTTAATTAAACTGTGTTTGATTTTATTTTACTATTACGCTATATGCGTGCAAAGGCTTTCTTATAAAGTTTCTTCTGTATCTGGAAACAACGTATAAATGTTCGTTTATAGTTTCATTCACAGCTTGCATATTTTTTATGAAATACCCATTTCCCATTGCTGTAAAAATACGCATCATACTTGTGTAGCAATTGTTTGTTTGTTTTAGGTTTAACACCGTTTTTCAACAATATTTTAGTTAGGTATCTGCGGACAGTTTACCTAACCAGTGTTCCTGAATGTCTTAAAAATGCCAACAATTAAACGTTATTTTGTGCTTTTAGACGGGTATAACTATATTGGGACTGTATTGCAAATCCATTAATTGCGCACTATATTGCAAATCCATGAATTGCGCGATTCTTGGATAATTTCAAAGAGCACAAGAATATCATACAATCCGTAAATTTACACTTCTTTACAATTGCTTGCTACACTACTAAATAGAAAAAGTGGAAACTCCACAGATCGGAAATGTTGCAGACTCTGTTTGATTGAGTAGTTTGACCTCTATGATTTAAAATAATTGTCAAGATATCGATCTTTTTCAACATCTAAATAATGCAGCCAAACAGACCCACCCACGTCTTCTGATGAAAATACATTTCCTGATTTTTATTTTAAGTTGTCTAAATCCAGGAAAATTATATAGTCTTATCTTTTCATTTTTGATCTTTCAGCCAGAAAAATCGGTTTTAGCTATTATTAAATGTTCTTTTTAAAAGTTTGGTTAACAAATTTAATTCATTTAGAAAGCCACCATTTTATAAAAGATTTTTTTGTAATGAATAACGCCAGATCGCGCAATCTCGCGGAAAAGGCCGTATAATCGAAGTTCAAAGTATATATTTATAGACACTGATATGTTGCGAGGAAATGTAACCATATATTATTTTCCCCATTCTTTATTTAATTAGAATACAACACTTTTGTATCCTCACTGAACATATTTGTGATAGACACCTTTACATCGCATTTAGTTTGAAACATGATCCTAATATATACATTTTGGTATGGATCAGAAAGCAAGATAAATTTTATACAGTCGTCTGACTTCTCTTATTAAGTTTTTACTGATTGAATGCTTTTAACATGCTAAAATACTTAGGATAAGAAAATTCTGAATACCCTAAATTGATTTATAATATTACGAAAAAAGAACATCCTTTCGTTTATTTTTTTAAACGCTTGTTCTTTTCTGTGTATACAATAAGCATTCGGTTGGCATTTGCAGAAGAAAAGTGAAAGTAATGACATTGACTGCATGTGAAAAGAAACAGCAAACAGGATAATTTGTATTAATTCCCAAACGTTTAATTTATTGGAAAATATGTGTTTATTGTAAAATATTACGAAATCACATGCTTTGTCAAGGAAAATTGACAAGGTTACCTTGGGAGGAAGCTGACATCTTAAATTTTCATTAGATTAGAAATGAATCATTGTGATTGCGTAATAAGGATGATTAAATTGCATGCAATTTTGTGTTCTGTCATGATTTGGAGAGAAAATTCTTGTAACCGTTACTATTATGTATTTATTCTGACAATCATTCTATAATTGATATGCTAGTATTTACTATTTGAAAGGAAAAAATTAAAGAAACATATTCACCGAATCGTAGACGTTAATGGACACTTCCATCTTGGCATAATGCAGAATTGACAACAATCTACGCAAATTATTGTTACTGCTTGTGAATTTGTTTGATTGGCCCAAAAAACTATTTAGTAAGGTTTAATGTTTTGCAGTAGGATTTCTCTTTAAAGTAATATGGTGTGCGTAGGTTTCGTCGATTTTGAACCATCCGAAAACGTCTTATGCTTCGTATAGGTCAACTCACTGAAAATCTACGGTATGCACTTCGTCATATTGAACAGATATGGTTCTGGGGTCTAAAATTCTTAGATTACCTGACGGACTTTGAACGTCCTAATTAGGGTAAACAGTTATAGTTTATCTGTAGATTTTGATTAATAACTCATTTGTTATCTAACTCCCCGGAGTGTCAAGCAACAACACTGAGTAGGCGGATTTACTTGGCAACCCAATACCTGTTTAGATTTGTTTATAGAGAAGCTATTTTATGTTTGTGCTAGATAAATACAGTCTTGAAAGATTAATGTGTCCTTTTAGCTACGCTATATAAACATGCTTTGTAAAAACGTTTCAAGTGGTTTTATAAAGGTGAAAAAATTAGTAAGAACAATTGAAAGAAAGTTATTCTGTCAGATTCACGTTTTATTTAGTGGTAACGTCAAAAGATGAGATACACTAGGAAAAGAACACTTGTTAAATTTGTTTTCGCTCACCATTTGTATTGTTTGTACTGAGTAATCATTATTACATCATATGAATCAGCATTTCCCCATGTACATGTATTTAATGTTATTGTCCTTGAAAGTAAGCACAGTTTTTTAACGTGAAACAAGTTTGTTTTCGTCATGAGGCAAGTAACGTTAATAACTGTAATATATTTGAAAACTGTATTTAGAGTAATATATCCATTACATGTTTTTTCTGTGAATTATTAAAATGTCAGAGTGAAATATATCTGGTATTTTCACAGTGAAAAAAATAAATGTATTGTCACTGGTATTAAAGAAACTATAAAATGGGTAAATTTAGTCAAAACATGAAACAAAAACATTTTTTTCTTATTGATATTAACCACGCTGCTCTTTTTAAGTGCAGTCATAAAATGAAACTCTCACTATATGATAATATCGATGAATATCCAAGTCTTTGACCTGACTTAGAAGATATTGAGCGAGTTCTATGAAATTCGATATTCACTTCATCATCAACTGTTAAATATGCCGCAAAAGTGTGCTATGCTAATTTTTCGTGTACCAGTGAACAAGGTGCTTTTTTTTTGTTTGTTTTACAGACGTAACACCAGATGCAGAAGGCGGATTGTAGCTTATTTTGCATTTTCTATGTAAACAATCTGTAGCAGAAAATTTAACTCCCCAATGATTCAGATTCTACTGATGATAAATCTGATATTTGATAATTACGATTTATATTCTCTGGCCTATAAGCACTGACCACCAAACTTTCAGCAGTTTTCATTTTTTTATCTCCACAATGTCAGCAGTGTAAGCTTTGGGACCCCAAATTGGTAGCTATGTAAGCTTGACGAAGTGTAAGAGCAATTACTTTAGTCATTAGTGATGTCTACAATTATGCATTTTTACATAATCTTCACTTAGCTAATAAATTAATATATGAAGTAAATATCTGTCTACAACAATCTATGAAGTGCCCTCTCGTGAGCCTTGCTCTGCCAAATGGTTGTGTTACAGTTCCTTCGGGTTTTCTTCAGACTGTTTCCGTATTTGCTGACATCGTACGTCTATATTATATCTTGGAATCATTTTGTCAATAGATTTTCCTTTATTACAGACGAACAAATGAAACAACAAAACTTAAAGCGAAGAGAAAACACTTGGGTGTTCCCACCTAAGTACGGAAAAACGACATATTGTAGCATGTTTAAGGAATAGATAAAAATCACCAACAAAATATCACTTATCTACAAAGCCATTTTGCTGATGTGTTCTGAAATGATAAGAGAGTAGTGTTGAGACGGCAACTTTTTCAATTTGAATTTCATACCTGAGACTTTGATATGGTGGGAATGTCTCTTGAAACACATTTTCCTTTCTAGCCAGTAAGATCGTTTACATTTAGAAAATGTATTTCTTGTATAGCGCCCACGCGGAAAGACAACGAAGACGCTGAGTATACTTGATTTTGATTAACAGACATATGATCATACTCCAAACTCGTGATTTATATTTGTTTGATTTCTCGATGAATGTTCATGTAAAGAAAGGAAACCTATTCCCAAACTGAATTGTAATTTAATTAAGTTAGTAGTTTAGTAACAAATCCACATAGGATAAGGTACTATCTATATTGTTTTATTTACAGAGAAGCTCCTTATATTTGTTCGGTCTATGAAAATCTGTTCACCTCACAGAAATAAGATACTGATTACATTTCTGTGAAAATGTAAGAAATCTTGGTTTTGCATTTGTGCTAACTGAGAGGGAAACTCACTAATTAATCACTCAATAATAAATCTTCCTTCAAGGTTACAAAGTGTTAGTAACGCAATTCAGTTAGTGTAACTGTATTTGAACCACGTTTATATGTAAATATTTACATGAAATGAAAAATAAATTTGACTTACGTAACATACGCAAATAGACGTACCATGAAAACAGACGAGCAAAATGTAGAACTTACAACTAGTTGTCTCAAAAGTAACAGAGTTAGTTAAAGGTTAATAATGACGTACGTACAAAACATTATTTTGACATTAATATTTATAAGAAGATCCTTTGGAAGCACAGAACGAAACCGAACCAAAAACAGTTTGTAATGAAATGTGAAATACCTTTCCCTGGCTCAAGCGTAAGCGGAACTCTATTATATAAATGTTTTAAATGTACTCATTGGTTTAAAATGATGTGAAAATATGACAAGTCACATCACTGAGTCCACAGAGAGAACACACATCAACCTGGGCAAGCAAAATGCTGGAATAGCTTTTAACATATCTGTTTCAGCTACCGGAACAACTGGTATTAATCCCAAACGTTTGATGTCTTCAAGAACATGGGTGTTTAGTAAAACATAGTGAAATTACATGCTTGAAACCAGCACGCCTGTCAAAGAAAATTGATTGGATGATCTTAAGAGAATACTTTAGGAAATAAGCCGACATGTTTTTCAATGGATTAATAATGCAAGAGATATTGTTTATTGCATTGCATGCTATTTTACGTTCTGCTGCGATTTGCAGAGATATCTCTCTAGTCGTATTTGTTATTGTTTTGTTCTGACAAACAACATTCCATCATTGATATACTAGCATTTATGCTTTGAAAGGAAGCATTTATAGTAACATATTCACAGAAGAATAGACGATAATAGACTTCGACATCATGACATAATTGATAACATAACATGTTCATTATTGTAACAATTTCTCCTATATTCTGATTGCTATTTAGTAAAGTTTTGATGTCTGGTAGCAGGTTCTCTTGCTGTGATGTGTTTCTCACGAAGAAATGTATATCAACTTTATCTATTTTGGCCCACAAAGCAGTATTCCTCGTAGACTATCACCACACTGTAACTGTGTAGTATCCTCTCCGTTAATACAAAAACATGTAGTTTCTCACACTGTCAACAGTCAATTTAAACAGCCTTAATCTACAGACACTTCGGAAATAATCGTCCTCTGTACTTTTAACATGTAATACCTTCCATTCAGCTGTATACATATTTTTGAAATTTCATATATATATATATATATATATATATATATATATTGTAATTTCAGTTTCTAGACAAACCTATACCTTTAAATTAGTTTACAATCGCTCTTTCATTTGATTTGCTACCATATTTCTATTTATATGTCAATATTCTTTTCTATTGTTTTCATTTACTTTCCAAAATGGTATTTCCCTGGTGCCAGAAGCTCTTTTATATTAAATTTGAGACAGTAATTCACAATCTTGACTTAATAACTCGAAATTTAGTCTAAAGTATTTCATAAATACGAGGACGGGATCAAAAGTAATGCCGCTGACTATTGATAACCGCTATTTTTAGCGCGAGTACAAAATTCAAGTCTTGCACATGTTCCCCATTGTAATAGCTTTTAATCGACGTAAAAACTATACATGTACACACAATATCTCGCTCACAATTCACATTTGCACAAACCCTACTCGTAGGGGGTTAGACAAAATGGTTGGTAAAAGTGTAAAAAATGCGAACGAAATTAGGTCTTACGTTAAGACTTGCGCTTCACTTGGAAGAGGTTCAAAGGAAATTTATGCTGACATATGTGCTGTTTATGGTAGTAATGAAATGTCCTTTTCCACAGTTTGCAGATGGGTTAGGAAATTTTGTGCAGGCGTGGAGTCTGTCAAAGATGCGCCTAAAACTGGTCGACTTAAGTCTGCAAGTAGTCCAAGGATTGTTGAAAAAAAATAAGCAAATAGTACTTTCTGACGCAAGATATACTTCTCAGCAGACTGCGGACATGGTTCGCATTTCAAAAGCATCTGTGTAGCGCATTCTGCGAAATATTTTGAAATTGAAGAAGAAAAGTGCTAGGTGGGTCCCGCATTTGCTCACAATGAGCAAAAACGCACGCGCGTTAGGATGGCGCGCAGGTTTTTGAAAAGGTTTCAAAGATACGATAAAAAACATTTATGAATGTAGTAATAGGTGATGAGTCTTGGATACATTTCTTCGAACCGCATCGAAAAATTAGTAACCGAGTATGGCTCACCAAAAATGCCAGAAGGCCTTGCATTGCCAAAAGGATTGCAAGTTTGAAAAAGGTTATGTATGCCATATTTTTCACTACTAAAGGTCTCGCCATCCAGGTTCCTGTACCTAAAGGCAAGTCAATGAATGCCAAGTTTTATAAGAAAAATGTTCTTAAAAAGCTCCACAAGTATTTCCAGAAACGTCGACCAAAGACGGGTATCCGAGGCATCCATTTGTTACATGACAACGCCTCGAGTCACAAGGCTGGGATTGTGACGTCGTTTTTGAATGAACAGGGAGTATATGTTCTAGAACACCCACCATATTCTCCGGATCTAGCCCCCTGTGACTTTTTCCTTTTCCCTCGTCTCAAGAAAAAGCTTGCAGGCAGAAAATATACATCCCGCCAAAAGTTGGGGGCCGCCATATTTAACCTCCTTAGTGATATACCTGAAAAAGACTATCAGAAAGCTTTTAAGGATTGGACTAAAAGGTTGAAACGTTGTGTATCTGTCAGGAGATTACTTTGAAGGTTTGAAATAAAGATTTTCTTAATCCAACCTTTAGTTGTCATTTAACACCATTGGTTGCATTACTTTTGATCCCACCCTCGTATCGGGATATATAACTCAAACATTTCGAGCGGCTCGAAAATTTGACTTAGTAACTTAAATAGGAAAAAGCCAAGCCATGCGCACAAGACACACCAGCAGGGAACTCGAACCGATACATTGCGTGCATTTAACCTCACTCAGGGTAAAAAAGAGGGAGGGGCGGAAAATGCGAATGGGGATGGAGGAGTACGTTAAGGGAAGTAAAACCACTAACATAAAAGGCAATATACATAATATATTATATGAAAAGGGAATTAGGCAATCTGAAAATAGGGGTTCCTCCTTCAGTAACCCTACATAATGGGGATTCGGGGTTTAAATGCGACCTCTTACTTACCCTATTTCCAGCTAGTCAGAAAAGAAAGTTCAAAAAAAATAAACCCATCTCACAGATAAGCTCTAACGTCAGTGTCAAAATACCAGATTGTATCAAGTAAAACATACAATTTGTGTTAGTCCGAGGTATCACACCGCCAATATACTCAGTAATTTGTCTGATTTCATCCAAGAGCATACCTTTTCAAGAGCACGACGTTCCAGGTAGCAAGACAAAAATTCACCCCCTCCGTCTGTTTTTGTAGGATTTAGGAGAAAAGCAAAACAGAGTCTCGTGCTTGGGTAGTCATCGCATCGTCAAACAAGAAACTGTAGTGGATATATTTATCTATACATCCATATATGGTACCAAGTTTGTGGGGACTTTAAGATATACTACCACATACCGATGCATGACCTACGTATCTTAAAATATTGAGTTGACAGTTAGAAATCCTGTTCGCTCGTAGATCTCCTCTTGGACTATGAAGTGGTCAATGAAGAAAAACATTTATAGCTTGTTAGTAAATTTTGATTTATAACTCATTTGTTATCTGACTCTCCTTAGTACCAGGCAGAAGATTTATATGACAAATGTTGATACCAGATACAATGCCTGTATATATTTATTTAAGGAGAAGTTATTTATGTATGTTATAAATAAATACAGTTTCAGAGCTTTGACATATTGATCAGTCATTTTAGATACACTTTACAAAAAAGCTTCTTTTTCTTTTGCAAAAAGTGATGTTTGACCTTATAACATATAAGTATTCTGGAAGTGAGAAAATCAAACGATTATTAAACTTCATGCGTTTAGTAGGGTGAGTAACGTTAATAACTGTAATATATTTGAAAACTATTTGATATGTATTTAGAGTAATACATCCATTACATGTTTTTCAGTGAATTATTAAAATGTCAGAGTGAAATATATCTGGTTTATTCACTGTGAAAAAAATAAATGTTTTGTCACTGGTATTAAAGAAACTATAAAATGGGTAAATTTAGTCAAATAATGAAATAAAAACATTTTTTCTTATTGATATTAACCACGCTGCTCTTTTTAACTGCAGTCATAAAGTAAAATGCTTACTGTATGATAATATCGATGATTATTATTCCACTTTACAATATTGCACACTGTATTAGACCAATTGCGAACATCATATGAAACAGACAGAGCTAATACAAAACATAACTGAGCCAATACGAGAAAAACAGGGCCAATACGAGAAAAACTGCCATGGAGCGTTCAGTAACCCTATATGATACAGGAAATTCGGCGTTCAAACGTAACCAATCCAGAGAATACCTTTATAAGAGCACAACTTCCGTACTTGCAAAAGAAAGGTAATGGCAGATTTCCTGGAAGCACAGAGCAACCCAAACACAGCCATAGAGCCATTCAAGGCAAAGTAGACCCACAACAAAAGAAGCTGTAACGGAAGAATTTTATTGACAGTTTGCTTCATAAATCCAAGAACAAGTACACTTAAATTATATGCAAAATGCAGAAATAGGGGGTGGGGGTAAAAGTCCCGGAATCAAAGAGCACCCCAAACATAGAGCCATACATTGCAAAGTCTGCCCACAACAAAAAGAAGCTGTAACGTAAAAATATTTGTGGACGGGTTGCTCTAAAAATCAAACAACAAGTACATTTTTATAATGTGCAAAAAGCCGAAAGGGGGTGAGGGTGGGGTAAGACAAGACAAAATTCTCTCCCTCTGTCTGTTTTTCTAGGATTTTGGAGAAAGTCATCACAGAGTCTCACGTTTGGGTAGTCATCGCATCGTCAAACAGGAAAGTGTAGTGGTTATATCTACGTACACATCCATAATATGCACCAAGTATGTGGGAATTTTAACATATACTGAAACATACCAATGCATGACCTGTCATGGCTACGTATCTTAAAATGTTGAGTTGATGATTAGAAATTTCCTTTTTTTTCGTAGATCACATCACGGCCTTTGAAGTGACCAATGAGGAAAAAAAGTTATAACTTATTAGTAAATTTTGATTTATAACTCATTTATTATCTGACTCCCCTTAGTGCCAGGCAAAGGATTTATTTGACAAATGTTGATACTAGATACAATGCCTGTATAGATTCATTTATGGAGAAGTTATTTATGTATATTATAAATAAATATAGATACACTATACAAAAAAGCTTCTTCATGTTATGCAAACATATTCAATCTTTACGACTAGAGAATGCAGTTCGAAATTACATTTCTGGTACAAAACTAGTTAGGAACACGAGATAGTATTTTGTTCTGGACTAAATGACACACTTACATATGTTATGATTTAACAAATCGATGATAAATACTTTTGTGATACAACACTATTGTATGACCTAACTTGCATGACCTAACTTGGCTACGCATCTTTAAATGTCGTGTTGATAATTAGAAATTTCCTGTTTGCTCTTAAATCACATTAAGGACTATGAAGTGACCAATGAAGAAAAACAGTCATAGTTTGATTTATAACTCATTTGTTATCTAACTCCCCTAAGGGCAAGGCAAAATATTTATTCAGCAAAATGTTGATACCAGATACACTGCCTGTATAGATTTATTAATGGAGAAGCTATTTACGTATGTTATAAATTCAGCTTCACAGCTTTGAAACATTGATTTGTCATTTTAGAAACACTATACAAAAACAAGCTTTCTTTCAAAAACGTGATGTATGGCCTTATGACATATATTAAGTATTCTGTAGGTGTGAAAATGAAACGATATTGAACGTGTAAATGTATGGCAAAAGAGTTATGCCTATAGTATATATAATTTTATTCAGTAATGTTTAAATTGCTTAAATACTTATGGTATTTAATTCTATTGCCAATAATCTCAAAAATATGATAATAGATTCTATATTTCGCCTGTGTACACGATTTCATGTTTATTGCGTTTGGAATGTGGAGGTATACAAATTGATTTCGTGTTTAATTTTTGGTCTTCGGACTAATTTCACAATATATAATGCTGGAATGTACTAAAAATTGTAATAATCCTGAATTTATCCAACGGCTATGTGAAGCAATATAACGAGTAATACACCTGTCACCCCAGAGAATGGTCTGTAGGTGGATTCACTATGCTTTTTAAATGAACGCCACAACATATCATATTGTTTACCTTCGTCTATGGACCTGATGTTATGCAAACATATTTAATGTTTGCTAATTCGAAATGACATATTTCTAGTACAAAACTAGTTAGAAATACCAGATAAAAAAACTGTCGTTGCAACCAGTGGCGTTAACTTAACACTTCTTTATTTAAGGTAATAATAACAAACATTTTGGACTGGTCTCAATGTCACACTAACACATGTTATGGTTTAACAAAATTTGTGTTACATCAGTATGGTATACATTATTCATTTTTTGTTTACGTTTTCTAGCTAAAGTAATTTCGAGATATTTCGGGAATATATTAGGAACATAACGCAGCTACATCTGATGATTATACTTGATATACTCTGCCTTGAAAATAAATGTCTTAACCAAATCCGTATCATATCTTATTATAATGTTTCTCCTTGTCTTAGCAGTTTCATCAGAAGGAAATCCCTCTATATGAACCATAATGTTATTGCACATTCGAATAATTAAGTGCTTTCAGTAGCATTTTGCAACAGCGCTATATCAACAATATATTTAACTCACCTTTTTACTGTCATTCTGTATGCTTATTTACAATTTCACCTGTCTGCTAAGAAGTAAAGAAAGCTTGAGATAACTAACTATTTACTTAGTATAAATGCAGGAAAAGAAATTTTGATATTTCATTTCAAATTCCTGAGAGATATTACAAGGATTTCTCAAAAGATTCTGGAATTGGTTTCGCCTAACAATCATGTCAACAAAACCATGTTGTCACAAAATTGATGAAGGCGTAGGTGCTTTCTAGAGATGGTTATTACCCAAAAAAATCTAAGGGGAACAACTCTGAATTGACAATTAAACTGAGGTCAACATAAAACATTGGTCAAAAGTGAAAGAAATATTAAATAGGTCCTTTTACCAACAACTGATCAGGCAGACAAAATATGACCTACATTTGTTTAAATCACTGTATTCAATATACAACATGTACACTTTCTGACAGTTATTTCATAAGTTGTAGCGAGGCCCTGGTAGAAAGTTTAGCAGTGCACGAAAATAAAGTAAAATAATGCATAAATCCCATTAAAGAAATTTTAAGACATTAAGAAACGTTTTGAATGTTGATCTTCTAGCCAAAGTTATTTATTGTTCTCTATGATGATTACACATAATTTATATACTAAAATATAAAATGTATATATCCAACAATGAGAAATTACAAAAAAAGTTAAATTGGTATCACGTCTGTGTAACAACGTAGCTATAATGGTTATATTCGTCATTTCAATGGATCATTTTGATAGTGTTTCTTTTGCTTTAGTCATTTTGAAGTATTTCTCTTACTGTTCAAGTGTACTTTGCTGCAAATAATGTAACACAAAAAGACATTGTCATCAAATGAAATTACAACATTTTAAGGTAGTGGTTGTAAGTACAACATTTTAAGTAGCTGATATGAAATGACTCTGCAATGTATTTTAAGCAATTCAACATTTTCTGGATGGAACTCTCATGATCATTGCTTTCCATGAAAAACGAATAAATGCTGAAAAATCATATGGAGGTTACTTTATTTGATGACTTTCGTTACAGGTCAACTACCCTAAAAATCTATAAGGTGTTTATTCATTGTTGTAAACAAGGTAAGCGGGTAACTTCAGATATCAACATTAATTTGCAACTTTAACTGTTTACACAACCTGAAAAAAGATTTTTGTTAGGGCCTCTCATTTACAATACATCAACAATTATCACCTGAATTGAGTGCATTCATGAATGAAAAATATTGATGGTAAAATGGTGTAGGGTTTGTTTGCATTATAAAATCTTTAATAACTTCTTTCAGGTAAATTTATGGTACGGTTTTGGTAAGCTTATAATAAAGAGCATGTCATTCTCTTTCCCTCAGATTTTTTTTTCATTAGTTTTAGACTCTTGGCTAGTCTTGGGTTTTGACTTTATCAAAAGATAAAAGGAAGTTCAGTATAGGCTCTTTCAAAGTGTTGAAAGTAGACTAAACTTACACTATACTCTATTGAATTTATTTAGCTGTGGAGACTTTTGATACAGATAATAATTGGGGAAATCCTAAAATCATTGAAAAACGGTCAATACAAGAGTTACTCTGAAAAAATATGTAAAATGAATTTGCATTTTTTAGGTACCATCTCTATGCTTTCCTTGTGAAAATTTCATACGCCCATTGATCAGTAAAAAAGCCAAAGTAATTGAAAGTAATTAGATTTAATTGACAATTACAACCCAAATCTACGTCAGTAATTAACTTTAAATTTTTCAAAATATGCATTTAAACATAAGCATTTTTATTCCTTCCCTAAACAAATCTGAATGCAGCGGTAACGTTCCTAGTTGTCATTTTGACAGTGTTTAAATAACGAAACTTTGCCAGTTAAATATTGTTACTCAGTCCTAAATGGCAGATTTTACTCCGTCAAACAGAAAATATTTGATCAAAATTAGTTGTTATATTTGAAAACAGCTTTCCTGCTTTCACGGTGTTTTATAACACTAATTATTGGGAATTAAATTCAGACTTCCTGACATTTAAATTGGATTAAAGATTAAATAACAAACACAGCATACATACAAACTAACTTGAATATGATTAATACATCGCCGGACAACAATAGGTTGATTTTCACACCTAACAAATAACATGGATATTTTTGACAAGCTGTGATATCGACGAATCCAGGTGTAAAAACAGTACAGGTAAGTTGACGGAACTGAAAAATCTCATCGAGTTAAACAAAATATCGAGGTAATCATATCGAGGTAATGATAAATAATTACATTAAGATAAATAGGAAAATATCGGGACCGACTGAAACACATCGTGCTAACCAGAGTATCGAGCTAACCGATATTGAGGTAACGGTAATTAACTGTAATTAATTTCAATTACTCTTATTTAGTTTGTGCTTAATTATTCATTATTTTCAATTAGATCAAAATTTGTAATTAATAATAATTAATTAAATTGCAATTATAATTAAGCACATTCCTGTCTGCCAGTAACCTTTGCTGAAGAACTTATCCCCATGAAGTTTTGACCGAATATCTTCATCATTTCCCATAGGCTCTGTATAAAATTTCGTTACAGAATTCAAACGTCTCAAATCGATACAAAAACTGTTAGTATTATCTTTCTTTTTATCATAACGATAGGGGAGTTGTATGCAGAGGAGGCAGGCTCAATAATACCAGCCTTTAACATGTGTTGAACCTCTTGGTTAGCATCATTTCGTTTTGCATATGGTATGGGGTATTGTCTGACTCTAACAGGTTCTTTGGTTGTTAGTTCGACCTTATGTTCTTCGAGTTTTGTAGTCCCAGGACTTTCTCTGAAAATTTCTTGATATTGTTTCATAAGAGATTTTATTTGAGAGATATGGTTTTCGGATAAGTGAGGATTGACCACTGTGAGAATATACCGATTTCCTTTTTCTGAAACAGGAGCAATAGGTCCTATTAAATCCACAGCCACACGATGAAATGGTGTCTCCATTATTGGCATGTCTCTCAATGGAACTTTTCTAACTTTACCTTTTTGGATCATTTTCTGACATATATCACACGACCTACAAAACTTTGTGACATCACTAATTAACCCAGGCCAGCAAAAATTGTTTGTATCCCATCAATTGTCTTTCTTATTGATAGGTGTCCTCCAACTATTGATTCATGAGCTAAAGAAATAACCCTCTTTCTGAACTGATTTGGAACTACAATTTGCTTTATCTCTTTGATAATACTGCCTTTCTTTTCTTCGAAGGTTCTATACAATACATCCTTCTTGATTTCGTACATAACTGTTAAACCACTCTTCGTCTTCATTTTCTTCTGATGCCATGTATGTCCACAGTTTTCCTAAGGTATTGTCTTCCTTCTGAGCTTTTCGTAATTGCTCGACATCAAGTTCATCCTGTTTAGGTTCTGTGACCTTCAAAGGTTGACTATTTTTCTTTCTCAGCCTGTGCTCTCGTTACCACAGCTGCAACAATATTTTCTTTTGATGGAGACTGTTTCCCGTCCCTACTACTCCAGTTAATGTCTGGTCTATTAGAAGCCCCTTTGATATTTCCAATAACTAAATCGCAGATCAAAGTTGTCAAAACCATGGCTTCAACTTCTCCTGTGTAATAAGGTGTGTCAAACTGTATCTTTGCTGACGGAACTACCCTTGAACGTCCATCAATTGCAACCATAGGATACTTCTTGTCTAACATTTAGTCCTGTGATACGAAATGCCCAGTAGATGACCCCTATTGATTTTGAGTTCAGTAGGTCAAAGGTCAAGATCACATTGACAAGAACATTTTTGCCAGAAAACTAGATTATCCTTTGGTTTAAGATTTATATGGGCGAAAATAGTTGAAAATGCTTATTAATCAAAAGTAGATTAACTAGGATCACCAAACTTAAGCTAACTGTTCATGCCCATTACCAGAAGCTGTCAACCGCTGCCCACATCAGTCCCCTCAGTGCTTTGATTTTAACTGTATTTCAGTTTTGTAACAGCGGGCAGTTAACCTAACCAGTGTTCCTGGATTCTTTACCAGTACAAACCTGTTCCTCGCAAGTAACTGCCAACTTTCCAACATGTGTCAGAGGTGGAGGGCGAATGATTTCAGACAAAATGTCTTCAACAATCGTCACGGAGAATATATACGCCCTATTGACCTAAGCGGGCGGGCCGGGTAGCAATGAACATAAATAATTAATATTGAATATTAACGTCAGCCAGTCGTTTGATATTGCAAAGTTATATTAATAAAATTTAAGGGTCAGGTCACGTCCTTGACATTTAGATTACCACCATTCAAAGAATGTTGACTTGACATTGATTTTGATTAAGTAATGAGAAAGGACCGTTCATTTAACTAATAGAGGCTCTCACTTTATATTCAGACATATTCCGTAATATGAGACATTACAAGTGGCATAAAGTAACCCATTACTTGCAAGTTATATGACATCTCAACAACGTTTGTGACACGCTTGCTGATGGTTTATGCCAAGACCACTCTTTCTGCCCACACGTTTGTCTGTTATATCTTGAATAATATTGAAAGTCATTTAAAACAGTTTTGGAGAGATATTTGATATTTAAAAGTTGAAGCAGAAATATAATACTTGCATAACGTCAAGATAATCTAAAAATGTTACGCAAATACGCAGTTACATTACTTTGATTTTAATTTCGGCTCAGATTACAATATCATAAAATTTAATTGCATGTTATTATAAGCAAACATTTTCAATAACGTTTTAGATATTGCTTCAATATGATAATGTCTTTCACAAAGAAAACAGACGCTAGAATGTGCATTTGAAATATAATTATTTATAATTGTTGATTTTCTTTTTTGAACGCTACATACAAAGCTGAAATAACACAGAGGTCGAAAAAACAAGGTTAAATCAATGGGTTCTTCTTTTAAGTCAGTAAACAACTCGCTATTTTCAAAGGCGTTTTAGTTTCCCTTTATCTAGTGTTAACAGACTAAGATACAAGCAACGAAAAACCAACGCATTAGCATTACATACCGTTTAGAACAGCCCCAGATACTTTCAATAAGATAAACAAATAAAGGACCACGGGAGCACAACATGTAACCGTACTGTTGCAAACTTGCACTAGGTAAATTGTGCAAAAAAAATATCACATATTCCATCTCCGTCATCTTTTAAAGGCTGATTTTTTATAACAGTTACCATGACTAAGAGGCCTGTTCTGGTACTTCACAGGAAAGACGGCTTCGCGTGTATCGGTGCTATACACCGGGCATGTTAAAGAACCAGACTGTCTATTTGCAAAGAGCTAAGCTAAGTTCGCCGGACAGGCCTGTTAAATTTCTCTCTATCTGTTCTGGGGGCTTTATCTCACTCTGTCCCTCTGGTCAGATCGCTCTGTCTGTACTAGTAGAGGATGAATTTCGCGCCCTGTGTGGCTGCGTTTGCTATATGTAAAGCTCCTTTGAACGTGTTTATCATGAAATGGGCGCTGTATAATCTATTATTATTCAACTTTAAAATATTACACACTGTATTAGACCAATTGCAAACATCATATGAAACAGACAGAGCTAATACAAAACATAACTGAGCCAATATGAGAAAAACAGGCCAATACGAGAAAAACAGGGCCAATACGGAATTCAAGCATTTTGACTGGTTCAAAAGAGAGGGCCAATATGGAGAAGTCACTTACGGTAGATTTTTAAATGACGCCATTTTGTTTTACATCAAAGTTATAGATAACATTTTTTCTTTCACATTTTGACAAAAAATCATCTAACATGTTCATGTAATAACCAAGTATAACATGAGCGGGGTGTACGTCTTCATAGGTTACAACGATACTTCCGCTTATTCGGTACTGTGTAAAATGCAAGTGTTTCCTGTCAGAAATTCTGGCAGTTGTCAATGAAAATAATGAGAAAACACGGAAACTCAGAGTAATTAAAAGGATGAGACTTATCTTTAACAGACATTTTGATAGTGTGGACTATTTGTGCAATGATAAATAACGATTCAAATGCTGGAAAATGGATGAATAAATTCGCGAACAAGAGTGTCAGTTGTGAACTGCAAACATTTTCGGATAAGAATTAAACGAGGCATGGGAGTGTATAATGTGTAATTGGTTGGTTGTATTATCTTGATCAATACATATGTGTACAATTTTGTGTCTCGTTGCCTGCAGCCTAAAAGGAAATGACTTTTAAAGCAGTTTTATCATAGTTCAAATGATAAGATAACTCACTAAAGAAAATAAATTGGAATTCAAAAAATAAGGTAAGTTCTAGTTACTCTTGATTATGTCACATCAAAAATATCTCTCAAAATTATTCTCAAGTACCTACATACATGATACAACTCATTCTGTTTTACCGGCTAAAATGATTATGATTTCTAAAATAAGTCTAAACAATTTGTCAAGATTTTTCACCTGAACGCGCTTACCTGCCATAAGGTAACTCACTGAGTTTTTGTACTGTTACCGCCTAACAGTCGAAAGTTGAATAATAATATTATCATTAATCAAGCGATTTCATATTGGCCTAGTTATTTGTCCTCGGGCAGTCGTATTGGCGCTCGGCCTACGGCCTCGGGCCAATACGACAACCCTTGGACAAATAACAAGGCCAATATGAAATTGCTTGATTAATAACATTATAGTATAATGATAATAATACTCGTTATGGAAAAAAGTTACAATAAGCCAAAATGCTACTCAGAGGTTAGCGCTCAAATAATACATGGTTGTACAGAATGTTCAACGTCTCTAGTAAAGGCGTTGCTTAAAAATAGCACAATGAAACGTTTGTGTTTTACGTTCTCGTGTACTAAATGATTGGCATGATTCAAATCATAAATGATAGAAAATGATTACATTCCAGTAATTTAATCCAAAAGTGAAATACTGGAAACGATATTCTTATACGTCTTGCCGCGTTTTCTAGTGAAATATTCCTCCGCACTTCACGAACTATACTGCTATCACCTTCGGGCCTGTCTGAACCTTCTAGAAGTTAAATATTTCAAGAGTCGTCGATAAATCTGTAAATAAGACACTTTAATGCTGAGGGAGCAATTACATCAATCATAATTGAGGATATGAATATACTGCAGGAATCTAAAACTTATATGGTGTCAAGATGCTCTAACACTGTTTCTAAGTACCATTCAACCCTTTATTTTCGTATTTAACTATCTTCCTCTTAAACATGCGGATATTAGACTTATATAAGTCATACGGATATCAGATCTACTATTGAAAACCTTTTTCCTTACATTAAAGAAGAATCTGTAGGTAGTCACAGCTGCCAAACAACTAAGTCCTGAGTCACATGATGAAATATTAGTAATGCTTTCAAACATATGCACTCTAGTCTTAGCAGATAAAAAAACGCATTAATGGATAGTCAAGTGTACTTTTATTTTCTTCCAGAATAGAATAACAGACGAATAATCATTCTTCGTTAGCGAGAATATGTCAGGTTTCAGAGGCAATGTTTTATTGTTTGTTTGACATTTTATGCATTTGGGTACGCACAGATGGCACATATACAGTTGTCTTCGGGGATATGTTCCTTATTTTGCTTGCAATATATGTCTACAGAAGAGCTAGTTTGCTGATTATTTCACTGTGACATCACTTACTATTTTAATGACTGGTTACACTTATACATAACAACGTACATAAAAGCAAAGAGAAAATATATTGGCGTTCCTTCATTATTATGATAATAAGAAAAAAAAAAAACAGTTTCTTTATAGTATCAAATTTAACGAACTCGACAGCATCAACCAGTTGTGATTAGTACAAGTAAATATCCCTCATCGGCAGCACTACAAATAAAGAAAAAAAGAACAAATAAGAAGAATTATATTTTCTATATTTTTTTTAATATTTAAAAATAGCTTATATTATATTTCGTATAAAAATAATATATGCGAAAAAATAGAGTTTGCTGGGAACAAGTAATACACATGACCGGACAAATGCACAACTAAGTTACAGTAGTAGATTACAAATTTGCAAAGTATGCTAAGCAAAAACTTATGGGTAGGAACTAAGAGACTAAAGTTAAAATAATAATGACAAGATTTATATCTCTACCTGTTCTTCTTGTTGAGACAATACTTTAAATATATTAGATTCTCTACATATCAAAAAGTAAATTTATCATCCCTAGCTGTCGGAAATATCAGTTTAGCGTATTTGTACCCCTAATCACTGTATGTAGCATCTTTTCTGTTACTCTTCTCTATTGTGGATAATCATCACCATTACAAAATCTGCTTTCCCCCTTCTTAATCTCATTACCTGCGCTTTATGCCAAGGTTGCATAGAACTGTGCTATAGGCGTAATCACACTGAAAACACGGGCACTGATGTAGTTTTTCATAAGTCTCACGTTTTATGAATTCCAGTTACTTGGATAGAAAAATATGAGAAGGATGTATCTCAAATATTTCTTATTGATTTTTATTGATAACTTCTTATTATTTCTATATCAGTTTCGTCCTGTAACGGGAAGGCGAAAACCTATTACAACATACCTGAGTAGTTGCACAGTACAAGTCCTTGATTTATCCCTTCGCAATTTAATTGGGCTTGCTCAACTATATTTCAAAGGCATCGGGAGTGTATGCTAAGACCGACTTCTCTGGACATATCAAAACTCGAAATATATATTCACATAAATATTTGGGAACTGGCTGTCTGTGTATAAGTCTTGAAATAAATTCTAGGACAATCAGCATTGCTTTTATCTGCCAAACTATCAT
Source organism: Mercenaria mercenaria (assembly GCF_021730395.1). Classification (NCBI taxonomy): domain Eukaryota; kingdom Metazoa; phylum Mollusca; class Bivalvia; order Venerida; family Veneridae; genus Mercenaria; species Mercenaria mercenaria. Next base: position 34,922,167 of record NC_069362.1, read on the forward strand.
GTTAAGATAAGTTATTTTATTTGGCTTTCGTATTCATCTTTTAATTTGTTTTTCCAGACTTGTAATGAATCAAGTCAAGTGACATGAGGAGATGCAATGCGCAGTTAGCACGTGTAACAAAATATTGAAAACTAGCATATAACTAGAAGTACAGTTTAAGTTAAGGTATTGTTGATAATCGTTCAATAATACCAACATCTGCAACACTAATATTTTCTAAGAAACGACCTGATCCATCATACTCATGTTGTAGTTTGGCAGTTCAGTAATAGATTACTGATACACAATACACGAACAGTGCTGTTTCTGCCTTCGTGCATGTCTGCAGTTTATTGAAATATCTTGAGAGTCGTTTAACCGTTTTGCAGGCAGACACTTTTATGTTGAGAGAGCAATTTACATAATCTTAAGTTGATGGATAGGTAATTTTTTAAAAAGTATTCTGGTGTCAAGATACAGAAAATGCATTATCCTTATCGTTCATTTCCGTCTTTGGTTCCTTTTGCAATCGCTTTGAGACCAAAATAAAATTAAATAATGGCTAATTATAAACCAGGGATAGCCAGAGTCAATAATTTTACAATATATTGTTATCATTGCCTTACTGAATGAATCGTGCAAATAGTATTATATTATCACCCTAGTACTCCAGTATTGAAATTTTCAACTCAGTATTTATTGTATTCCAAACGTCTGATAATATTGTAAATTAACCTGACTGTCATCAGGTGGCTTCTGCAGAAAATTTAATGAAATGTTACAAAACACAGAAAGAGACTTGTGTCCTGAAAACATGTACTGTAACGAAGAGTCATAAAACAATACGCATTTTATCATGTTTTCATATTTTAGGTATAAATTGCAGAATGACCGAATTGGCTAGTGTTTTCCTTCTTCATAGTGAATTGATAACAAAGTCACATTTCATTAAAGGTAAGACGACTATCTTAAACTATACACTGAAGCGACAGATATGATGGCAAGTTACCAGAGATTGATCATGACAAGCACCTCTTATATCTTATTTTGTTTTGTTAATTCAAAGGCAGTTTTTTTATGTTATATTGTGTTACTCCATTTTTAGTGCGTTGCATGTATGCATATTATAGTTGTTGTTATTATTTGAAGGCCATACTGGAAATAAGTGTTCATGACATGTTTATTCTGTGTACATATTGTATACTGTCTTCATTGTCAAGATTTAATTATTATCATTATTATTATTATAATTATCGGTACTACTGGTTTTGTTTGTTTGTTTTGGGTCTAACGCCGTTCAGTTATGCAACGGCGGGCAGTTAACCTAACCGGTGTTCCTGGGTTCTGTACCAGTATAAACCTGTTTTCCGTAAGTAACTGCCAACTTCCCCACTTGAATCAGAGGTGGAGGACGAATGATATCAGACACAATTAATGTCTTTTATTAAATCGTCACGTAGAACATACGCCCCGCCCGGGGATCGAACTCACAACCCTGCGATCTGTAGATCTGCGCTCTCCCTATTGAGCTAAGCGGGCGGGCTACTGGTAGCGGTGGTAATATAAATGTTAATTATATACCTATATAAATTCTGTAAAAATATCGGCTTGTATTCCTCAATTAAATATGGACAGGCAGAACGAAAATCCGTATTGTACCTTCCGTACTGTATGCTGCAAGACTACTTTCATTAATATGCATAACCTGACACAGTTCTATAAATAGCGCAGCACGTAAAACCTTCACTTAATTCCATTTTAATATCGATAAACGTTGAAGATTTCTTTCAAGGTAGATGCATATAATAAAAGATTGGTTATAACAGTAGCTAGATCTGGGATTTTGTATTCGGCTCTCGTAGATTTTGCAAAAGATCCGATCTGGCAAAAATCCACTCGAGCCGAATACAGTATCCCCGATCGAGCTACTGTTATAACCCTATTATATCAGACGGAGCTTTTTACATACGGACCGACAAGAAACATTACAAAATCAAAATTCGGAGTACAAATGTTATGTTAAATCATACTGATCATATCAGAACCGCTTAGCCTCAGTTCAAATAAAGTTTAGCTTTTCGGAATCGTGGAAAGGTGCGACTCCAGAATGTCTTCTTTGGGATAAAGTTTAGAAACAGAAACATCGATTTTCAAATCATAGCACCATTTATTTCTGATCATTTAAATGTTTCTATAGACCGTCCTAGACCATTAATGCAAAGTAACGAATTTACATCATTTATAATTGACGGCTTGAGACAGATGCAGAAGTTAGGAAACTGCTTCGAGACAGGGAATAAATACTATAATAAAGAGCTTTATTGAAATTGAAATTGTATTAAGCCTCAAGTGGTTTAACTCTACTGGTGAATGTGGTCATTACCGGAGGTCTATTCTAAGGACTTATTTGTAAAAGGTTGAAAAAATGAGTAAACAAGCACCATTTATATAGAATAACAAGCTACTATCTTTTAATATCAGTGTTATCAGGTAGATGTTGATATAGGCTGGAAGGGATGAGGTTTCGCGAACTGTGTCACTCTGTCGCAGTTACGATCATTCTAAACAGCATGAAATCCAATCGAATTCTTCGCAGCCTCCGTATCAGTCAGAGGATTGAAGGTTATTATGAAATCACATATTGACAGCTATTTATTTTTTATTACTGTATATGAACACATACAGAGAAAGACGTCATTTGTTTCTAAACAAATCGACTTAAAAATAATATCTGCTTTCACTTGTGATGTATAAAATGTACAACATTTTTGTAATCGGATAAAAAAGACGCAGTGCCAAAAATAAAGCTCTATAACTATCCTCTTAGTTTCGTCTCCGCAAGGGCATTGTGCCCTTTCAAATAAATGACTTGTCTCCAAATATTCATGACGATACCTAGAACTAAAATTAGAAACAATGTGGTGCTCAACAATAACAGCCGATTATGATCATAAAAAGTGTTAGAAGCTGTTAAATCCACTAGTAAAATCGATAGTTCTGTTATGCCTTGAGTCGGATAAGAGCAAAAACAGTTTGTTTTATTTCCTAAATGGGATTTAAAAGAAGATTGAATAGAATGCAAGGGTTCCACAATAGGTGAAGTTTTCACCTAATCAAAGACGCGAATCTTATAATAGGCGAGCGTTTTTTTTTCCACATTTTTTCCTAGAAAGACCGTGCTTCATCTCCATATCGACGAGGTGGGATTAACAGCAGACGGTCACTTAATATCATAATACGTCTGCTAGTATGTTGTGAAATAGTTATTGTAATACTTTATAATAATGATATTTAGGCTTCAAACGGTCTATGTATATTTCTTTTAAACATAAGTACATAACCTAGAATTATTTTAGCCACAGCCTTGCGCACCGCCTGTAAAGTAATCAAATTACTCATCAAATCACATTGCAACCACAAAGTTGCAGAAACATCCTTGGAAAAGATCACAGATAATAACACTGTCTATAGTGGCGTGTCTCTGGAGTCAGGGTTCGAACCAGTATTAAAACGGTGACATTGCATATCAACAGAAGTCCTACGAGACTTCTAATTGTCTTACTGCCATAACCACAGAAGAAGAGGCGAAACTAACGATAATAAAGGTAAAATATATTATGTCACACTGACGGATATATGTTGCTAAACAACACTGATTATTTATTTGCGCACGCTCAATACGACCGCCAAACCACACTTAATAGCTTTTGATAATATAAAATCTTCATCCAGAGTCAAGATTTTCAAACTAAACCCACTGTCTGCAAGATAACAACTTGAGTGTCTGAAATTAAAATATTGCAGCGGAACCGCAAAATGTACTTAAAAATGCCATTATATTATTTTTTAACAATTCTTATCAATAACGGCACAATATACTCTGACTAGAACTTCAATTGACTTTAATTAAGTGTATAAAAGATTCGATTTAAGACAATCCAATCCTCGGAACTCCCATGGAAACACTTTGATAAGGTTTTATATGTTTGCGATAATTCTTATTAAATACTTCTATTTATAGATATTTACGATGTGTTTCGATGCTTCATAACAACTACATATTAACCCTCCGAAAAATTCACAGGATTGCAGCTTATGCTTGACTACTAAAGTGCTTTGCAGAAAACTCTTATTTTAATCAAGCACTCTTGTTGTTCATGCATACTCCCCAAACGATAAGTACCTTTCAAGATTTATAACATAAGTCCGATTAAATACTTTTCAAGTTCGTCCACTTTCAGAGACATATACCTCCAATCACATGTTGTAAAGATCTTGTTAGATTTTTTGTATGCACCTTTCAAATATCAAATACTGTTTTTCAGAATGTCGTGTCCCTACATTTCACAAAACTACTACACAGCCTTTACCCTACGAGATTTATGACTTTCGCACCAACTGTTTATACATCATTCCTACCAAAATGGCATTTGGTGAAATCACAAAGAAATCTATGAAACGTGCTGAATATCTACTTAAGCAATTTTGCTTTATTTAGCTTTATCATTCCAGAGGAGAAGAAATATTAATAACATTGAAATAACTTCACAAAAATGAAAGGTCACAACCTTAGTTAAAATGTGTAATGCAACTATTCGCGCTGTATGACACACATTTGCAAAATGCCGAAACACGTGATGAAAAGACGTCAAATCAAAACAATTGTGATATTGAGGTTTTCGTCATTTAATATCAATATATACAACTTTTTATCTCCATTTGCTTACAACAAGACCGGAGACATCAATATTTATCCGCATTGGTTATATTACTGCTTTAATGACATCAATAGACTGTATATCATCCATTATTTTATTACTCAAAATAAAAACCAATTATCTCATACAACACTCTTTATTCATCAAGAATATGCATTGATACTTACAACGATAGTTAAACATACGCATGATACATTTTGTAATAATTTAATTAAATTCAGTAAAAGTATATTGACAATATTGGGAGTTGATCGGCCGCTCATGACTCAACAAGGGTCTCACCGTGTAGAGTCGTTAAAAGCACAGCAAAATCCGTCGACCGAGAGGAGAACAGACACACCAACCCAAGGCTTGCAAAAACAACGCAACTGCGCAATCCATCGAACTTCGAATTGTGAATCCAACCCAGCCCGGGTGTCACCGGGATGCGGTCAAATGCACAACCCTAGCCAATGTAAAGCGAGGCAATATAACACAACGGACCACAAGGCAAAGCAATGCAAGACACTTTGTACTTTGTAACAGGTATCACTCAAACAACGCAAAGTAACGCAAGACACTTTGTACTTTGTAACAGGTGTCACTCAAAGGCAAAGCAACACAAGACACTTTGCACTTTATAACAGGTATCACTCAAATGCAAACACACAACAATTTCAATTGAACGTCGAGCTACCATTCCACCCATTTCGGGTTTCACCGAGAATGAGCGAAACCGCAACACGAGTCAATGAAAGGCAAGGCAAGGCAAGGCAAAGTGACACCACTGAGAGCAACGCAACATACGCAACACACGCAACACTAGGAATCGCCAAGTACTAGGGCAAAACCTTTTACTATCCAGTTAACACAAACTGGTAAACATATGATACCCCAAAGTACGCAACTTGAATGCAAACATACAGACACCGTATCCGCTCCCTCACGGCCGACAGAACCTTACCGCCAACATATTATGAGCGACAATATCCATCAAGCCAGTATTATAAATAAACACCTTTTACTTATAGTATTATGACAAGATGAAGAAAAACTAATATTAAGGTCTATCAAATGTCACAGTTAAAAAGCCAATGTCCTACATAATAATTGTTACCACAAATAATAGCAGAATTTTCTTAGAGATATCCAACTGTGATCACAAAGTTTTTAAGTTCACGTAACATAATATTTACGACAGTCAATACTTCCTATAATTATTTTCCTGTCCTTGAATTTCATGTCAATACGACACATTTAACTTAAAAAGTGAAACTTATTCTAATAATTTTATTACTTCACTATTGTTTTCTTGTACATTTAGTTTATATATTTTAATATTAGAAATACGTATATTAATATCAATCAACTATCCCGTGCCTTTTTAAAGAAGTATAAAATCTTTCAAATTATACTGGAGAGTCTTACACAAATATAGTCACGCCCGTGCTAAACCGTTTTCTTAAATAACAAAATTTATATACACTGCATCAAAATGTCTCAGTTTTTTCTTCATAACACGGTATGAACATCTCATATTTGGAAGTCCTTGGTCACGTAACAAGATGACATCTAGCCCCGTCATACATTTTGATGGCTGGATGTGTTATCTCCTGCAGTGTTATTGCTCTCCGGTATATCACCCTCATCAATTTACTTTGGCACGGTTTAACCCTGCAATTGTAAGTAAAAAGACGGCAGTACCTAACAACTCAGTCGTCAAGACCGGGTGGACAATAACAATTAACTTGAACTAGAACATCAACGTTAGCTATTGTTAAATAGATGGACTTTATGCAAATTTCCTTTACAACTTTGAACCAATTTCATAAAACATTCCACAGATGATGTAAGATCAACATAAATAGATCAGTAAAGTGTATATAAAATACTGACAGAGTATTCTAGCAAGTTGTTAAAACTACAATACTAGCCCGAAATTAAAGATGCAAAGCTCTATGTTTCGAAAGTTTCCTATAAATACAGGGTGTGGCGGGCGGGTAGTTTTGACGTTACCGACGGTGTAGCTAGCAAAATGTGAGAGAACTGCACGAGATTATTGGTATTTATATTATATCGACTGGGTACCAGTATCAATAGGAACCAGTTCAGATCAGCCAAGTGTAACAATATCAATGACACGTTTATCTACGAAAACAGACGACAATTTAATAAACTAGCAGACGGTAATTAACGAGCAACAATTTGAGAAAAAATAAATTAAATTATTTTAATTCTAAAATAATTTCCATTATTTTATTACTCAAAATAAAAACCAATTATCTCATACAACACTCTTTATTCATCAAGAATATGCACTGATACTTACAATGATAGTTAAACATACGCATGATACATTTTGTAATAATTTAATTAAATTCAGTAAAAGTATATTGACAATATTGGGAGTTGATCGGCCGCTCATGACTCAACAAGGGTCTCACCGTGTAGAGTCGTTTAAAGCACAGCAAAATCCGTCGACCGAGAGAACAGACGCACCAACCCAAGGCTTGCAAAAACAACGCAACTGCGCAATCCATCGAACTTCGAATTGTGAATCCAACCCAGCCCGGGTGTCACCGGGATGCGGTCAAATGCACAACCCTAGCCAATGTAAAGCGAGGCAATATAACACAACGGACCACAAGGCAAAGCAATGCAAGACACTTTGTACTTTGTAACAGGTATCACTCAAACAACGCAAAGTAACGCAAGACACTTTGTACTTTGTAACAGGTGTCACTCAAAGGCAAAGCAACACAAGACACTTTGCACTTTATAACAGGTATCACTCAAATGCAAACACACAACAATTTCAATTGAACGTCGAGCTACCATTCCACCCATTTCGGGTTTCACCGAGAATGAGCGAAACCGCAACACGAGTCAATGAAAGGCAAGGCAAGGCAAAGTGACACCACTGAGAGCAACGCAACATACGCAACACACGCAACACTAGGAATCGCCAAGTACTAGGGCAAAACCTTTTACTATCCAGTTTACACAAACTGGTAAACATATGATACCCCAAAGTACGCAACTTGAATGCAAACATACAGACACCGTATCCGCTCACCTCACGGCCGACAGAACTTTACCGCCACAATAAATTTACAATTTATCCGCCAAAATTCTACAGCCTTTCAAACTCTTCTTTAACAAATCGCATCTTTTATGTTATCACCAAAAAACTGTAGTCCTACTTTCTTATACTGTATTCCACCTGACCGAAGCAAAATGTGGCATAGCATCAATATCGAGCCTAATTATAATGAATTTGCCACCTGAATAAACTAACTTGCGGTAGGCCATATATTACTAAATCTAATCTTACAACTTCCAAAGCTATGATTTTGTTATAACTTGCATCAACAATTAGACAGTACAAGCTCCCCTTTTAAAGATTTGGCTGAAACGGCAGAAAAAAGAAAAACTGACATTTTTCTCCAGATTAACAAGTAGAAGTCCTGAATTTACGATCATTTCTCTATTAATTTAGATCATTAATGCACACACAGAAGACATTTTGTCTGCGCCTATAGAAAAATTTATGTGACCCGATTTCTACTCCTTAATTCTGAAATAACGGGGGATAGATACATATTTCATTGTTTCGAAATTTTATATACGCATATTTGTTTTCAACTACGGACAAGTCTGAAACTTGAACAATTTGTATGTTAATCGTTTGCTCACATAAACAAACCAAAGTATGATACAATAAACAAAGACTAACATATTTTCAACTCGTATTCCTCGTATATCGTGCACGTGAAGCAGTCGCATTTGACCTTTATTAAAAACTTTGTCGATAGAGCCCGCTTGTCTCGGGTAGCACAATTATTTCGACAGCCGTCTAACAGTTTTTTTATGACGAAACCCGTATGTAAATGAAAAACCCGTGCAGTTTGTGAAATTAATTTAAAGCCCTGCTCCCGTCCTACATTTTAACCTTGAATCGTAACTGAAAAAGCAAGAAAATCCCGACTATGAACAGTGACACCTGTCAAAATAGAGTCTATTTTATATATAATTCTATATGAAATACCATTAGTTTTGCGTGCAACAGTGTGGTACGTGCCTATTATAATCATGGTTGCATACACACAACAGAATTAATTGAATAGCAGCTGGGTAGGATTTTAAGCCTGTAATGTAAGTTAAATTCGTCTTTCACAAAACAACATACACTATAAGAAAATAATGTGATGGGTTGATATCGGTCATTGTTAAGGTAAACGGTAAGTGATTTTTTTTATTTAATGATTCAATAGCTGTATTGTATGTAACCGAGGTATAAGTGCTACTTTTATTTAAGATTGTAACAATGTTCGAACTCTATGGATCTACATCAGGAGCTGCTTATCTGAATCTGAATAACTTAAACCAAAAATGTTATATTGACGACCTGGTACATGTTCAGCGTATATAGGAAAGCAATAAAATCTGACAACTACATGATAGTTTGTACAAGATACTTGTAACTGCCCTATTGAGGCAAAAGAGCTTTTAGATTTATTACTTATTATTCAGCAGTTGTTTAATAAGTCTGATCCCCAAACCACAACCGCCGCTAAGATTGGAAACAATTCCGTCAATGTTATGTTTGCTGTAAATCCAAGTCTGTATCATAAATCAAGTCATCAGTGACGGTGAAAATAAATACCAAAATCGGAATATTCACCCGGGTACTATCAAAAGACAAAATTATAAATCTTAGTTTGTAACAGAAAAAACTGAAATCCAACTGATTTATTTTTGTAAAAATCATAACATTGTTAAATATCCTAATTCTTGTATGATGATATAGTTTTGTCAGACCAAAAACGGCGAGTAAAGATTGACCGGTAAAAATTGTCATCGTGACGAACCGGTACAATCTTAGAAATGTGACAATTTATTAGTGTTCAACTTTGATTTATGCAGATTCTAAAATCTAGCAAACTATTCAAATGTTATGTACCTGGTTAAGTTACAAATGAAAGCGACTTTAATTGATATGTCAACGTCCTCGTGTATCTACAAATAAGTTTTAATTTGTGTTCGCCTGTGAATTTAATGTTTTGACATACTTCTATGCTACATAACGTAAACTATTTATAAATGGTTAAATTGAACCTGCTGCGCATGAATGACGTAAACTGAGATCCGAAGTGACCCAATTATTGAACCCATTTATTTTAAAGGAAGCTCGAACAAAAAGACGAAAACTTTTGATTACTTAAAGACTTTATATGCGCGTTGAAATTTGTACACTTTACATCGTAAGCAAATTTGCGAATAAACCACGTACGATTACAGAAATTACAGTCATAATACATATGCATAAAAACTGATGTTAACTGGTTTAACCAGCATGTAATGGCCCATAAATTATTGTTTGACTTAGACCATGGAGCTGAAGTGCTTTGACGTAAAAGAAATTGATCGTCATAACTCGTGAATGAATAAGTTCTTCTAACGCAGTGCGCGATCTCTGAAGTTATACATGTAATGCAATATCTCATCAATTTTGTAAGAATACCTGGTATACTGAAACGTAAGTGATGAATTCATTAGTAGATTTCTCAAAAAACTTAATATTTTTCTGTACATTTAATGCGCTAGTAACTATTCAGATTAACTACCAAACCCTTGCAAAATACGGACTTTTGACTGTGCATTTCGGTTGCAATACCTAATTTATCTACTCGCCTTAACATTTAATTAAAGCTGACACTGAATCGCTACGTAAACATCTGTCGAGCGTAAAGTTTGTAAAGAAATGTCAAATACAGTTCAATTACTAGGTCATTCGTACCACAAGTTTTCAAAACAAATATTTCTCTACATGCAAAAAAACCTAATTTTTGTTTATATTTTGTTTTAGCTTGAACTCATGTTTTTCTTATAAATATCAAAATATGAAAATCGTAGCTAGGATACAAAAACTAAATCTAATTTTTACAAACATGATGTTTACAAAAACGAACTGTTGTTAGACACCTGCTCCAGTTCTACCTTATAACCTTAAATTGACACTGAAAAAGCATGGAAATCATGACTATGAACAGAGACGCCTGTCAAAATAGCGACTATTAAATCAAATTATACATTTGTGTATACAAAACACCTTTGATTTTGCAAGCTAAGTGTAGTACATGTTGCCTTATGTCATCAAAAGTTATATACACAGTAAAATTTGAATAACCGTGGAACCGAGTTTACTGATATTGTATGCCAAAATAGAGTCAAAAGGATAGCCTGTAGCCGCGTGCGTAGATATATATTTGCGTCGCCACACCCTATTCGTGAATATTATGAAAAAACGTAAGGATCTATGTTTGAACAACAAACAATCTACTAAATCCTGAAATCTGTGATATTATTTTTCGACATACCGGCAGAAGATTAGTAACACCGTCAACAACATTCTCTTCTAAGGCATCTGCACCTAGCATCCCTCTTGCCATTGTCCTGAGGAGCATACTGCAGAATATTTCTGTTGCAAGGATTCCTCCGAAATATCAGTTCCCGCCTTTGACCACGAGGCATTGCGATGATAAATCAAAACATGTAAATAGTTTTGACGTTACCGACGGTGTAGCTAGCAAAATGTGAGAGAACTGCACGAGATTATTGGTATTTATATTATATCGACTGGGTACCAGTATCAATAGGAACCAGTTCAGATCAGCCAAGTGTAACAATATCAATGACACGTTTATCTACGAAAACAGCCGACAATTTAATAAACTAGCAGACGGTAATTAACGAGCAACAATTTGAGAAAAAATAAATTAAATTATTTTAATTCTAAAATAATTTCCATTATTTGTATTTCTATGAAATAAAAATGTTATTAGTTTTGCATGAAGAAGCTTTGACTTGCAAGAACTATCATTGCTCCTCCATTATTCTCCGCTGTGGAATTCATTACTTTTAACCGCTGTCAATCAAAACGAAAAGATGCAATGAAACAGGGTAGATTTGTAGAAAGAAAATAAATATGGTAGTTCAATTATGTGCAAATTGTGTTATTATGCGAACTGTTTTCCTTAAATATTCAGTTCAACTATATACAAGAAAGAATCTTCACCAAAGGGCATCATTTCCATTGCGCTATGTGTGGTTTCATAAGTAATAGAATATATGAACTATTTTTAACTTTCTGATATTTTTACTATGTGCAAAAGTGACGCTCTGTTGCAGCTAAATCAATTTCCAGTATTATGACGGCTTTTTTTGTGGTTAACATTAAAGTATTGTTCAAGTATATATTCCTTCACTCTAAGTTTCACAATAGCAACAAACAAAAGTGATAAAAGTAAAGTTTTGAGTTGTTCGAAATGAGTGATTACATCAACGACCTTTGTAGGATGACGTCGCAGACTGTGATTACAAAAACTATACGAGGTGCAATAAAATCACAGACATGTTTATAAAGCATCCAGTTTTAGAACTCTCTGAACTAGTAAAAGACTTCGCTCAAACGTTCAAGACACATGTGATGCTGAGTTAAAAATTTATATCATTTATAATTATCTGCTAGTCTAAGAAAACTGCTTTGAGACAGGAAATAAATGCTAGTTTGAGAGTATCAATGAGATTTTCTGTACAACTTCGACATTTACTGACACACCCGTCAGCAGACTTATTTTTGTTTCTATAAATGTATTGGTAAAACTCTTGAAACACATTGTCGACTTAATTGACAAGGAAACGATATCTTATGTGATCCAGTGTTCATATAAGACTGAAATACACTATGCGTGTTTAAAATCAAACGAAATATGTAAAATCAGTCAACGTATTTTATACTGAAATGAAAATTACTCACATTTACTGTTCGCGACAGAGATTCGCTGGAAACATGTGCCATCAGGCCGAGGTAATACGGAGGTTCACCGGAAATGTGTGTCATCAGGTTATGGTTATACAGAGGTTCATCGGACATGTGAGTCATCAGGTCCAGGTTATACAGAGGTTCAATGGAAACATGTGAAATCAGGCCTAGGTTATACGGAAGTTCAATGGAAACATGTGAAATCAGGCCTAGGTCATACAGAGGTTCATTGAAAACATGTTAAATCAGGTCGAGGTCATACGGAGGTTAAGTCGAAACATGTGCCATCGGCTACTAAACAGCATTAAAACACAAGTCTTAATGTGCTGTCTGGCCGCTGTAAAAAGTCTCTTCCTAAACAATAAGAGTTATAGCTTTAAAACTGCGCGTACTCGTGTATCATCAACAGCATTAAAACACGAGTATTAATGTGCTGTCTGGCCGCTGTAAAAAGTCTCTTCCTAAACAATAAGAGTTATAGCTTTGAAACTGCGCGTACTCGTGTATCATCATTCAGTAAGTGAGATAAGAAGCACAACTCTCACATGCATTTTATCATAATGTTTCTTTCTGTAGTTTTGGAATTTCTGGCTTGAAAAAAATAAGTCCACTGTTCTTAGGTACCGTAACAGCAAAAATTTTGTAAACATTGTAATTATCATTGGGCAAATGAAACAGAACTACTTGCATTTCGTTAGAATAATCGCCCTTCTTTAACTGAGATTTTGATTTATTGCTGAAAATGTTTGTTTAGGTCCACTTTATTTTAGCACATTTGTTTACCATCATTAGGTGAGTACGTAGGCAAGGAACCATAAATCTAACATTCATTTTTGTCAGATTTCATAGATTAATCAAACTTCCACCACACGTCTCATATTACGGCCAGACATCTCGTAAAGTACATGTACCACCAGGCATCTCGTTCATCCTGCAATTAAACTTTGGGAATAAAGGAAATCGTGTTAAAATTGTGATTGCGATTTCCGTTAACGAATCAGCGGTGTCTTTCAATTGTGATTTACGTTTACGATTCGGTGATATCTTACAATTTTGATTTACGTGTACGTATTAGTGGTGTCGGATTGTCATTTAAGTGGTGTCGGATTGTCGGTGATATCTACATTTGATTACTGTACGTATAAGTGTGTCGATTTAAATACGTTTACGGATCAGTGTGTCTTACATTGTGATTACGTTTACGAATCAGTGATGTCTTAAAATTGTGATTTACGTGTACGAATTAAAAGTGTCGAATTGTGATTTCCGCTTAGGAATCAGTGGTACCGTACATTGTAATTTACGTTTACGAAACGTTGATGCCGGAATGTGATTTATGTTTACGAATCGGTGATGTCATACACTTACGATTTACGTGCCTTGCCTCTTTTTACTTTGCATAGGTCTTTGCCACCAGTTATGATTTACGTTTACGAATCAGCGGTGTCTACGATTGTGACTTACGTTTACGAATCGGTGTTGTCGTTTACGTTTATGAATCGGTGATGTTGGAATGTGATTTATGTTTAGAAATAACGGTGGTGTCTACAAGTGTGATTTACGTTTATGAATTAGTGGCGACGTACAATTGCGATTTACGTTTAGGAATCAGCGGTATCTACGATTGTGACTTACGTTTACGAATCGGTGTTGTCGTTTACGTTTAGGAATCGGTGATGTTGGAATGTGATTTATGTTTAGAAAAAACGGTGGTGTCTACAAGTGTGATTTACGTTTACGAATTGGTGGCACCTTACGATTCAATATTACGAATTGGTTGCTTCGTACGGTAATGTCTTACATTTACGAATTTATGGTGTCGGTATCTTAAATAATCTTTTCAGCCAAACGTCAGATACCTGTAAACATTATCAAAACCCTTTAACGCAAAAGCAAAAGTTGTTATCATTGGCTGTACCGCATTGAGGAACTTTTTATTTAGAGTTTTGACGTATACGCTTGTTCTTCAAATGTTAAATATATACCAAGATTTATCAATAGCGTCTCCTTATTTTGCAGTTATTGCTTGCTGCTTTGTAGAACATTCGCTTGCCGAGAGTTATAAATCACTAAGTAATATGCTATAAAGATAATGTCAACTTATTTATGGTAATGCGCTTACGTATAAATAGATAAAACAAACTACACACGTAAAGAGATTCTACACAGTGATTAGTCTGTGTCTGAAGATAGATTCTCTTTATCACGAAATAATCACAAAATTTTTCCACAATATTCCACAATAATAAGATAAGGAGGATGACAACAAACATTACAGATACTTACGTTAAGTTTTCTGGGATAGGAAATTAATTTTAGAAGATAAGGAGGATGACAACAAACATTACAGATACTTACGTTAAGTTTTCTGGGATAGGAAATATTATTTTAGAATTTTTTCTTTTTTAAAATACATTGTCGTTAACATATTCACTGAAGATGCAATTGCATATTGTAATAACCATTGTCTCCAATTTCAAAAGCCGAAACAAAAACTTGGTAAAAAGTCACCGGATAAAAGTGTTTGAGGTAAATGTTAATGCCTATTTTATATTGCTCGGTTGAATTCTGCTTTTCAAAAGGATATTTTCTTCTAGATTTTATTATTATAACAGCAGTCTATAAAAGCCTTGGGGAGAACTTAAGAAGTGCCATCACTATAGATTTAAACAAGAAATATCTTTAAAAATGATGGTCGGCGAATTGTAATAAGGAAAGAAGTTTATGAATTTTTCATCTAACACTCATCTTTCATCTAACATTTTTCAAATTGTAAAACTAAACAATGCACTTTAACAATTTAAATGGTTCTCTTTTAATTTTTCGCAAAGGTTTCGTAGGGTTGCAATTTTGTTTCGTTTATCCTTAGACGAATAATTACAGCAGAAGTTTGATGAAGATTCATGAAGCGGTTCATGAGAAGAGGTCATTAAACGTGTTCATATTTTTAGCTAAATTGGTCCCTATCCCCATTTGTAACAAAATAGCAGGAGACCTTACGATATTGTTACACATCGAGTTTGATAAAAATCCATTACATTTTAGTGGTTAATGCGAAGAAAGGCATATCTACTTTTAGCTATAGTGGTCCCTAATAGGGCCCAAGTTCCTATATAAATAAATTTGGAAGAGGACCTTATAATGATGCTCCAGACCAAGTATGACAAAGATCCACCAAGCTGTTCATGAGACGCTGTATAAAGGCATTTCTAGTTTTAGCTCTAGCAGCCCCTAAAAGGGGTCAAATGTCCCAGCTGAACAAAGTTGGCTGCAAATCAAGTTTGATTAGAATACATGAGAAAAAATCAATTAAAGGATTTTTTTAATTTATTATTTTTATTTATTTCTAAGATAGGCCAACTGATCCCGCTTTAACAAATGCATATTCGCTATTCATGAATCTTTGGACAATGACGTCACACCTATAAAAAGTGAAGGTCAAGCAAAACATACAATTGTAATTATTTCAATATTTCTGTTTCATAAGCAAAGTTTGACCGTAGTCCTATCACATAGATAAACTGTATGCAGCGTACCTTCATTTCAGTGTAATGAGATTCATTCATTATATAGCATATATATAATGAAACAGATTCCAACTGAGTTCAATATCTGCATACCATACTAAAGAAAAATATTCATATATAATAAATCAGTTAGATAATTTATAACAAATATATCAAAGCAAACAAGTACTCATTTTGATATGCAATCTGAATAACTCACAAAAGCAAGAAACCATTTCATATACAGACGACAATTGTAACAAGGAAAATCTTTTAAAAAGCACTTCTCTACATAAAAGACTCTTATCACACCCTTATTCATGTGATACGCAGACCGTATTCAGCTCTTTCTTTAATTTGATATATGTTGGTATTTGAACAGGTTTTTATCATATTTATTAAACTTACTTATCATTTTGAGATATATCAATATTCTTGCTAAATATACTGAGCTAAAGTTAGCTTTAAAACTGTGAACAGCGTCGTTTAGGATAAACGCTTTGTCTACATTTCACTCAGCGTAGCACAATCAACAGAGTGAAAGAAATTGACACTCTCGTCCAGTCAGGCAGAGTATTGCATAAATCTTCAATTTTGATAAATTATCTATAATGCATTATCAAGTAGTTTGATTTGCAAACTGAAGTCACGTGGCATAGGTAACGAAAACGAATTTAGACGGCGTCGCCGAAAAAATGTTTCCTTAAAGACTTTCCTAACGTGTTATTCATCATATATGCATGACAAATAAGAGTATGAAAATAGTATTTTTCTGTACAACATGACACTTGTATTCAAATAAGTTATATTCACGAACATCTTATGTCTGTAAAAGTTGTAACGCAATAAATGGATAAAGAGTTGAACTGATGTTTACGTTTCACAGTTTAAGTTTCAAGCTAACTGTTATCCCTATAATCTGAAATATGAAAATAAACCATTACAGTATCTGGACATACTAAATGTTATACTTAATTTTATATACTATTCATTCATAAATAACACAATACAATGGACAGTTATCAAGTTCCTGGATTGTTAATTTAAAAACAAAATGTAATATAAATGGTGTGTAAAAATTTGGCATAAATACATTAAAGTATCTGAGTAACTAACTAAATCCATAGATTTTTTCTATTGAAGAAGTACTTAATAATAAACTTAAAGGGTGCGGCGTCCTTTCAAAAATGCGTTTAATAAATATCTGCTTTTCTATTTCGATACTGGTTGTTTTCTTTATTTGGCATAAGAACGTTAAAATATTTTATGACGATGTAAGTTTATTGTCCAACCGAAACTTTGAAGCAATTCACAATTGTTTTTATTCATTCGCCATACAGTACGGGCCTTGGTCTTTTGGACTTTTCTATTTCCCAAATGCTGAACACTGATCTTCGCGGGCGGAATAAAGTTTAAATACCTACGAGAGCACAAGCTGATTGACTGTACTTTTACCTTTGTGATAAATGTGACCAAGTGCATTCGTTTGGTGTTACCGCTTTGCCATGAACAAATAAGGCGAATTCTTCTAGTCAAGTGCAGAAATTCATTGAATAGAAAGAGAACAAACGAAACGACAACTTCACCTAATGCTTCACATATATGAGCGGAAATACTTCTCAATTAAACATGTTCACACTTGTGATGTTAAATAAAGATTTGACATACAATTGACGGTTACGGACAAAATGCTAATAAATTGTAGAAAAAAAGACCTGATTGAAAAGCTTCTCATATTTTGAATCCATTGATATATTTTGAAAAGCTTTGAAAATTGCAATAATTCCGGCTTTTAAAACTGGCATTTTGGAGGGATTTTTTTTTCTGATATTAAACGTATTGATGTTAAAATGACATAATAATATGATATTTTCGTTTTCAGTATTGGTGTCTGCACAGAACAGCGCCACTCTGGTCCGAGTACAATAATTACGAATATCAGTAAAAGCATATGCATCGTTTGTAGTTTCAATATCAATATTGTATTATCCGCTAAGCCTGTATTCTATGAGAACAACAATCTGCATATACAGGTGCACGGATATATTTGAATTCTGCGTTACTTTCCTTAGAACGTTGCTTTAGGCATACTCTAGGTGAAAGTTCAGCTCTGAAATGTATTTAAACAAAAGCCTTCTTTCTTGTGACAAAAGCCTTGTATGTACTTAAATTTGTTGAGACTCTCATTATTACTGCAATACAGCACAATTAACCTTTCTGTAAATGTTTGTATTAGGAGTCAATAACTGCTGTGTGAAAGGTCCATCCAAACTATGTCTGAAAAAATATAATTATATATACTTTATAACTGCTATTATTTTATTATATTATATCAGTTTCTGGCGTATATATATGTATTTATTCACAACATAGTACATGTACTGTAAATAAAGAGTGTAAGACGGTCGACTGATGACAAACCCCTTAGGAAATCAGATAAGAACTTTTCTGTATCGGGTTCTTGTTTAAATCAGGGATTATGTTGTATACTCTTTCCATCCAAAACCTTATGTATCCCATAACATGTTTACGAACCTCCTGTTTCTTTTATGTAATAAAAGCTATCTAAGTTCCGTTGGAAGCATAAAATGCCACAATGCAAAATAATAGCAAATTCAGTTATTTTCGTCCATTCTTTCGTTCTACATGACATAAATCATTTTCCGGAGAGATATATAAATGTAAGACATTTGTGGTATGACTGCATGCGCCCTTTAAATATATATAGTTATATAAACAATTGAATAAATGCGCTCATATGAAGTTTTGTCTGTGACTCTTATTAAAAATCCAATCTAAAATTATAATTGTTAAATCCTCAGCCAATAGCTTGTTTGTATATGTAAGACGTATTGAATAGACTACAGGAATGTTGATACTATATATATCAAAAAAATTACCAGTTGGTGTAAATCATCTGTCATCTAATCATATCCTGCAGACAGAAACTAACAAAGGTGTATGTTAGAGACAAGCACTAAAGATGTAAAGCTAAAATAATTCGTACTATTTAACTAGTTGTTAAATGCTGCCAGTGATGTAACAGAGTCATGCGGAATATACATTATACATGAAAATTGGGTTTTAATGTACTTAAAAAAAAAATTCTATTGAATCTGGTACATTGATTGCCTGATGCAATAAGGGCTCTAAGATCTTTCTATGTATTTTCATTTTGACGTTCTGCTTGTTTGAGAATGAAACAAATTATATTGAATATAGTTAATTTGAATAATACTTTAAATTTGTGCTATATTGTACATATATAATGTTTTGTAAAGTATTTTATTTCATAGAAAGCATAGTACATTTACAACAAATGCAGTAATGACAGGTATTTCTTAAAGACTTCCTCAATAATACATTATTAATTCATTTTCTACATTTCCTATAAATGACCAAATCATTGGAAAATCTAAAAGAAACAGGAAATGTAATAGGAAGTAAAAAGCAGAGAAAAGGAGTGGAAAAAGTGAAAAGAATATACTTGTCCTTTTTTGAAAGTATATTTCTCATATATGAACCTTGTATCGTATTTGATTGTAGTTCCAAAGGATTTACATTGTTTATAATTGACGGCTAGTGCATGGAACCAGCTTTAAGACAGACAATAAATCCATTTAAAAGCAATTACTGACGTGCTAAGTGATAGCAGGTTCACTTTGCTTTCAAATAGCTTTATTTGAAACACTCTCGAAAAAAAAAATACAAGGATGAATATCCAGCAGGAATAAAAACACATTTCGAAAATAAAACGAAACCTCCACAACCCACAAACCACAACACGCGGACAAATACAAGCATACACACATGCAAAGAAAAAGCAAACACAAACGGACAAAAAGGAACAAATAAAGGGACATAGTGGAGCTCTCTCTCTCTCTCTCTCTCTCTCTCACACACACACACACACACACACACACACATAAACACACACTCACTCTCTCTCTCTCTCCGTCCGTTAACCATTACCATCACTCTATCATCCATCCAGCCAGTCAGCAAGTCAGCCTGTCAACCCTACCTACCTACCTACCTATCTGTAAATACAAGGGGTGTTTGAAAAGAAGTATCTGTCAGATGTATTCAATATCCGTTTCTGGAAAAAGTTTATATTTGATATGTAGTAAACAAATTGATTTGACATCTTGTCTTCCCCTGCAGACATAAACTGTCAAAGGTGTCTCTTAGAAACAAGTTCTCAGAACAACGTGTCCATTCTTTTTACCCCTAGCCTAAGAAACGAAATTATAAAGTGCACTTGCAAGATTCTGACAGGATTCAATGAAAATAATCTTGTAAACACAAAATATATGTAAGTATTCTTTCTCGTAAATAAAGGGAATACGGTAAAAGTGATATTTCTTGAGCAAGAAAATAAAATAGAAGCATTTTGAAAATACGTAGGCGCTATACAGTAAATATATTGATAAAACCATCGCATCTACGTTTAGTAGCAAAATGAATACCTCATCATTTCGGGTAACAGTGTTTCTTTTATCTAATGGTGCACTCTTTAAGAGTTCAATATCTAACAAGAAATATCTTTAAAAATGATAGTCGGCGAACTGTAATAAGGAAAGAAGTTTATGAATTTTTCATCTAACATTCATATTTCATCTAACATTTTTAAAATTGCAGAACTAAACACCGCACTTTAACAATTTAAATGGTTCTCTTTTAATTTTTCGCAAAGGTTTCGTAGGGTTGAAATTTTGTTTCGTTTATCCTTAGACGAATAATTACAACAGTAGTTTGATGAAGATTCATGAAGCGGTTCGTGAGAAGAGGTCATTAAACGTGTTTATATTTTTAGCTACATTGGTCCCTATCCCCATTTGTAACAAAATGGCAGGAGACCTTACGATATTATTACACATCGAGTTTGATAAAAATCCATTACATTTTAGTGGTTAATGCGAAGAAAGGCATATCTACTTTTAGCTATAGTGGTCCCTAATAGGGCCCAAGTTCCTATATAAATAAATTTGGAAGAGGGCCTTATAATGATGCTCCAGACCAAGTATGACCAAGATCCACTAAGCTGTTCATCAGACGCTGTATAAATAAAATACATGAGAAAAAAATCAATTAAAGGATCTTTTTATTTATTATTTTTATTTATTTCTAAAATAGGCCAACTGATCCCGCTTTAACAAATGCATATTCGCTATTCATGAATCTTTGGACAATGACGTCACACCAATAAAAAAATAAAGGTCAAGCAAAACATACAATTATAATTATTTCAATATTTCTGTTTCATAAGCAAAGTTTGACGGTAGTCCTATCACATAGATAAACTGTATGCAGCGTACCCTTCATTTCAGTGTAATGAGATTCAGTCATTATATAGCATATATATAATGAAACAGATTTCAACTGAGTTCAATGTTTGCATACGATACTAAAGAAAAATATTCATATATAATAAATCAGTTAAATAATTTATAACAAATATATCAAAGCAAACAAGTACTCATTTTAATATGCAATCTGAATAAGTCACAAAAGCAAGAAACCGTTTCATATACAGACGACAATTGTAACAAGGAAAATCTTTTAAAAAGCACTTCTCTACATAAAAGACTCTTATCACACCCCTATTCATGTGATACGCAGACCGTATTCAGCTCTTTCTTTAATTTGATATATGTTGGTATTTGAACAGGTTTTTATCATATTTATTAAACTTACTTATCATTTTGAGATATATTAATATTCTTGCTAAATATACTGAGCCAAAGTTAGCTTTAAAACTGTGAACAGCGTCGTTTAGGATAAACGCTTTGTCTACATTTCACTCAGCGTAGCACAATCAACAGAGTGAAAGAAATTGACACTCTCGTCCAATCAGGCAGAGTGTTGCATAAATCTTTCGTTTTGATAAATTATCTATAATGCGTTATCAAGCAGTTTGATTTGCAAACTGAAGTCACGTGGCATAGGTAACGAAAACGAATTTAGACGGCGTCGCCGAAAAAATAACGTCTATGCATTAGGAGGTGTGATACTGTATAGCATAAATGATTCGAATACTACTACACTAGTACAGTATTTGCTAAATCTTCTTACAGAAATTGTATCTACGACTAATACTTTGGAACTGTAGATCACGTGGGTATTTACTTATCAATAGGATTCATCAAAACGCACTAGACACTAGTGATGCTATTTTAAGAATCTTCATCATTTTTAATTGACAGCCAGTATAAGGCACTGACCTCCTGATCGCACGACTACAAGAAAAAAGAATATATTTGGATATCAAGAAGTTATTGCTATATTTTTATAAAAAGCTTTGAAACTTAGTTACTGACAATTTATATAATTATGGAAACACAAGAGAATTTAGCATTTTTTTCCATTCAAAATTGAAAAGTATTTATAACAGGGTACCAGAGACAAACTGCCTAGATTTTAAAGCTTTATTGTGAACGGACTTAAAAAAGTATAAATTCCAGAAGGTTGGAATGTTTTCATCGCCGAGGCGGCCTGGGCTCAATCCCGACTTAGACATATTTTTCTTGATTTCGCATTTTTAGAAAGTTTAAAACAAAAACTCATGTTCTGATGTTCATGATATGACCAAACTTCAACTTTTAAGAAAACTTTAGCCCAAATCTGGAGTCTAGTCCATTTAAGCAGGAACTAAATGCTATTTTGAAAGAAATAATTGGATTTCTTTATGGTTTCTGTATTATTCTGTATTACACGTAAGCTAGAAGCTTAATGTTGATTTTGTTAATTTACTTGCAAAACTTCTGAAACAGTCTTTAATTGAGAACGGAATAATTTATAAGAGATGCATCACGGTTTAGAAATGATTAATTTACGTATGAAATATTCACTGTGTGTTTAAAATGAAAGGAAACATCTAAAACACAATGGATTTCATACTTTAATGGATATTACTCAAACTGCGAAAATATTTCATGTTTACTGGTCGCCGACAGAGGTTCATTGGAAGCATATGTCTCCTCAAAGTATAATTATTCATGTAGAAATATATAATCGTGGAATACAACTTGCTTTTTTTCATTAATGCTATATATTTGTATAATATATATCAATATGCAAATATAAACAGAAATTTACGTACATTGTTAGTCATTTTTAACATTTTCATGGAGTCAAGAAAATAAAACATGGCTTTATCTTATTGTATATTTCATACATACACTGATATTTTTGCCATGATAATGTACAATGACAAATACATGTTTCCGTCTGTTTGGACTATATTTTCAAGCCATACAGAAAATAAATACGTAGAAATTTTACAGCCGCCAAACGGTATTTAAAAACTGCTGTTGTGATAACTAATAAAATCTGTGAAGCATTGAACGCATCTAAGCAGAATAACAACCGAGCCGGTTTGAATCAGTTAACAAGTGGTAATGAAATAAGCACCGGCCTAAGCGGAATTCTATTATACATTAACTGAATGAACTCCTTGATCCCAAAGGACCAGAAAATATAACAACACTCAATCCAAGTACGGGGAGAACGTTTACAGCCACTGCAAATATAAAGATTGCATTTTGATAGTTAATACAATTTATGTAAAGATCCTTTGTATAGAAGGGAAAAGGAAACCAAACACCATAATAGCAGACTCTGTTTGACTGAGTCTGTCCCTGAGAGGTGATGGAATGTGCAATACCATTCACGTCCCTTAACACCAGTTTCAGCGGAATTCTGTTTTAGTTAAAGTAAATGTTATCCATGATTTCTAAAGACTAGAAAATATATCAACACTGAACCTTGCTTAGAGGTAACATTGACATTGTATTTCTCCCAAGTATACGTAGGCATATATATATTACTAATGTCTTAAAGTGCGCGCTTTAATGACAATAATGAGCCAGATCGCAACAGAGAAAGCAAGTGTTTCTCAAGGAAACAATGCATCTTCATTCATCTTTACTTATTTTCAGCTTTCGAAAGATGAAATACATTTCTTCTGATTTTTAAATACAGTACATAGCAAGATTTATTACGAGCGTCTCTTTTGATTTGCAATTATCTTAATGGTCCTTCTAGTGTCATTCACTTTCTGAGAAGAATAACACATCAATTAATATGCTATAAAGCTTTTGTCAGATATCCGTAAATGCACTTTAGATGAAATATATACAACAACTAAATGATCACGTTTGCTTACTTAGAGAATTTATCGAACCGCCGAATAACGATTTTCGTAAAACAAGAAGAAAGTAATTAGTGCATGCATATAAAGATATTTATACACTCTGTTTATGGATGAATTTCTTTGTTTTGTTGACTCAATACTATAACTGTCAAATAATTCAGGGAGTCGTACGTTATTCATTCTCATCCATCAGAGGTTCGTCAAAATCCCGAGACGAACCTCTGATTTATTTCCATCGTTTACTTGGTGAGCATGCGCAGTCGTAATTACTATCGGGAGTGGTTTCAGCCAATCATTGTTCGCCATTATTTGGAACTCCGAATTGAAACTTCAAAAAATATGTAAACAAGATACTTGCTTACGATGGATAAAGGCTGTATTCCATGATTGTGATAAATAAAGATTTATTCCTGTAATTCGACGTTAAGAGATTTACATCAAGAAATAATAATATTCGTCGTAAATGGACATCGTATTCCCTCGATAATATTGAAAGGACGCGGTCATGCTTTTCACGGACTATTTTGATTGGTTCGCTACGATTTGTCGCGAAACGACGCTGATTGGCTGAAACGTTTTACCTGTAATGTAACCAAACCATAAATATCGGCGAAATGTGCCAGAGGTTCATCCGGGGAACCACGGTAGACCTCTGGTATGCGAGAATGTACGTTATTGTGAATATACGTGAACAAAGAAAACTGTTACTATAGTCATTTTAAACAAAGTGCTTAAGAGAAATGTTGCGTTCCTTTTCAAAAATGCAGCAAACAATGTTATAACTGTTTCTGTTAAATGTTATGTCCCTTCTTTAAACTGTAGCAACCGATGGTATAACTACATGAGGTAATTGTAAAGTCCTTTCTTTTAAATGTAGCAAGTGCCGACTGTTATAACTACTTGAGAAATATATCATATATCAAAATGCAGAAAATGCTCGAGATGAAAGTTATACCCCTTTTTGTAATGCAAGAAGTATTGTTACGACTACCTTTGGTCAATGTTATGCCCCTTCTTTAAAATGAAGCAAAAATTTAATGATACAACTTCTTAATCTAAATGTTATGTCAATTTATTTTGCTTTATTTTTTAATAAAGCAAAACACTGTTGAAACTGTTTGAGATAAATGTCCCTTTTTTAAATTGTAGCAAGCAGTTTTATAACTGCTTGAGGTAAATGTTATGTCTCCTCTTTAAAACATAGCAGGCATTGTTATTACTGCTAAAGATAAATGTTATGGCCCTTCTGTTAAATCTAGCCTGCATTGTTACAATTGATTTCGATAAATTCTATTTTCCTTCTTTAAAATCTAGCAAGCAATTAAGCAATTTGTAATGTGTGACTGCATCCAACGTACCGTTGTAGGAATGGCTATGGCAGTCTGTGATTACAGACTAGTGCACATTGATTTTCATATAAACATTTGGTATAATAAAATCAAGCAATGATTATAAAACACCAAGTACTGGAGCACCAAATTAAGTAAGGTTTAAACAAAACAACTACTACATTCGCACAGTGTTTTCTAAAAAAATCTAATAGAATTTGTATTAAAGGTCATTGCTTTGAAACTTGAAACAATACTGATATTTATATCGTATGGATATTTTTATCATTGATTACCTGTTCCACCCAAACATTCTAGACGTTGTCACCAGACACAGGTAAACAACCTTTACTGAAAATCAAAATAAATACACGTAATAAGTCTTGAAATTTTATTAGTATCGTTATCTTAAATATAAGAAAGGATTGATCAATCGAGTTTTAATCCATAATAACACTACCACCTGAGAATTGTTCCTTGTTTCAAGCACATGTTGTTTCGTTTACAAAATACTACCAGGCAAATAGTTTAGAAATTAACTGTGAGATTTTGATCGAAATTGTAAAACAAGCAATAAGTTCTGAAATTGGTTTAATTAATACAATATATCATAAAATGCAAACAGTATTACCTCATTGAATAATGCTTTTAAATTCCATCAGATTTAATTAGCTTTTTACAAACCATTTTCATTAATCAACTTATATTAAAATTGAATTTTAAAAATAAAATTTATAAGAAGATCCTTTGAAGTATACTCCTCAACTAAGGAAAGTGACAGCAGCCTCAGTTTGGTTGAGTCTGTTCAAGAGAAGTAATGAAATATGAAATGTTCCTTTCACTCCCTAATACTAAAAGTAATTGACTGCATTAACTAAAAGGACCAGAAAATGTAACAATTCTGGTTTCTTGTTATACCCCGGTATTGAGGTACGTCTGATTTTATTGTATTATAGAAAGTAGGTCTTTGAAGTCGCAGTTTGAAACCAACTTTAAATTGAATTGTTACATTTCAAATATATTTATTGACATTTCGTAAAATATGTTTAATTTTTCTTAACAATTATTCTATCTGTTTTCTGCAGGGCTACATTTATGTGTGAAGGATTAAAAAGTACACTATACCAATTATTAAATTGTGGCCAGTGATTTTAAACATTAATGTAGAGCAAAAAAGCTTCATTGTTCATGACAGTTGTTTTCTTGTCTTGCTTGATTTGGAAAAATACAGGGTAGCCATTGCTGTAATGTTGTTGTGAAATTCAAAACTCATGTCTAAAGATGCTTGTTCTTGTATACATCAAAGAAAGGAGAAATCATACCAGGTCGACACCATGTATAAAGGGGAGAACTTTTGCGGTCGCTACACTGTACCTAAAACTGTTGTTGCGACAGTGTACTCGTAAAACTTCACATTCATGTTTAATCATTAGTGAGCCCTTCAGACAGATTAACAATCGCACTGCACGTTGATAAAAACATGTATGTTTGAGAAAACATCTTTCATTTTTAAGAAAATTGTACCTTGATGAAATTGCCAACATTATCAAATTTAAAGTGCCTCAATATTGCAATATGTAAGTATCAATCAGTCGGAACTTTTATATGTCTGAACCAGACACATATACATGTAGATTTTTAAACTTGAATGATTCCTTATGTTTTCAAATCATAATTTAATAGTATTAAATGGAAATATCATAGGTGGGTATGAGAATTTCCAGATTTGTAGCGTTTAGACTTTTGACAATCAATTCAATCAATTCAGATAGAGTAAACATTTCTTTTGGCTTAATACAAAATCGTGGAATAAGGCTATTGACGGTAGAGTGTAGAAAGTGTTCCGACCTACTGCGGCAACACCTAAGAATATTGACAGTAGAGTGTAGAAAGTGTTCCGACCTACAGCGACAACACCTAAGAATATTGACAGTAGAGTGTAGCAAGTGTTCGACCTACTGCGACAACATCTAAGACTATTGACGGTAGAGTGTAGAAAGTGTGGCAACACATGCGACTGCCTTTGCTCGTACCGGCGTCAAATAGCCGTCGGCATCATCTTAAAGTTTCTCTCGAGCTGTTATCCATATAATTACTAAACTTTATTAAAACAAAATACAATAATAACCAACTCAACACCGCACAAATCAACATACGAAAGGTAAACTCTTTGAAGCTGTATAAGAAACTGTGCTATGAGCATCGGAATATTGAGTGTTGGATGGTTGGCCTGGAGGATTTTACAGCTTTGGTTGGTGTCTCGAAATTATACACACAACTTACAGTTTAAGTTTCCAAAGCAATGACTGCAAGAGATCCTTAGGAATTAAACAAAATTAGACAGTGGTAAGAAAACCCGAGTACTACGACATAAATGTTTCGAAAAAGGCGGGCTAAATGTGGAAGTCGGAGAACAATGAATCTGACCACCTCACTTGCAACTGCCATAATCCATTAATTTGGTGGTTATTTATAGGTAAATTAGAACGTGCTACGCTCTTAGTAACTCATTCTATAGAAACGTTATGCTGCAGAAGTAAGCTGCGAAATGAAAACATACCGCCAGTCATCTTATATAATTTTCATAAAATAACACCACACAAACATGTTTATTTTTGAATAAGCAGATGTTTGGAAATAAAGGAATTCATGTTACAATTTTGTAGCTGGCTTACGGAAGGTCGGTGGTTCTACCCAGGTGCCTGCTCGTAATGAAATAATGCATGGAGGGGCACCTGGGGTCTTCCTCCACCATTAAAGCTGGAATGTCGCCATATGACATTTCATGTGTCGGTGCGACGTTAAATCCGACAAAAAAAAATGACGTATATTTCGGCCAAAAACCATATGTCTGTGAACCTGTTAAACTTATCTTTACATGTTATTCACAAGAGCTTACCTATGACTCCTTTTCGTATTAATCATCATCTTTTAATAAAGCACTTTTGATCTATACGCTTGTTCTTCAAATGATAAGTATATATCAAGATATTTACGAGCGCCTCTCGATTTGCAATTAATTTTATGCTGATTTGAAGGAACCAATCTTGCTTAGATGCTTAAAACACAAAGTAATATGCTATAAAGATTTCGTTGGATGTTTTTGTTGATAAATGTTCTAAATAAATACAACAATGATACAAGTACAGAAATTCTGAATGTGAACAGAATGTTGCTTTAGCTGGTTTATGGAAGGTCGGTGGTTCTACCCAGGTGCTCGTCTTAAATGAAATAATGCACAAAGGGGCACCTGGAGTCTTCCCCCACCATCATAGCTGGCTTTTCGCCATATTACCTAAATTGTGTGTCGGTGCAGCGTAAACCCCACTCCCACAAAAAAAAGAACTTGTGACCATTGAGACCATACAATGTACATTCATTCACGTTCCTTTAAAACCGCTAGTTTATGGCTAGTGATGTTTTTTCATGTTCTATGCGTGGACAATATACCCTATCAAGTTTCTACTCAGTTTGTTTTCTTGTAGGTTTTGTGTACTATAAAATAGCGAGAGGAAATGAGCAATGACTGAGTTCGTGTAACATTTAAACAAAAATCAAATCTTAAGGAAAAGTCCATATATTTTTATGAATAATATATGAGGATATTTCATGAGTTTCTTTTTATAGTGAATTTATTTAAATTTCTTTAACGAGTTAACTAAAATAATAATAATAATCGAGGCTCTGTCAAACTTCAATTTTGTTTGAATTGCTACTGTCATTTTGATTAAGTTCGTTTGTCGTTAAACTTTCGCCCTGGCATTTCTCCTGTTAATAACACAAAGTAGCCATAAAAGGCAGGCACTTTCGAGGAAATAAGCCCTCGTCCACAGTATTTCAATACAGTACTTATCACTTTTAGGAAACGAGTAGATACTTCAGTCACTGCGGGGAATCACATTATCAAAATAATCTCTAAACCAAAATGAATTTATGAAAAATATGGGATAATATTGAAAGAACTTTTGCTGTACATCTAAAATATAGCCTAGCATATGACAACATAGATGTATCCTAAAACTACATAGATTTCAATCACAGACACCTTCTGATTTTCTGGAACACTTCAAGAAACTGAGACTTCTAATTTTCCCTAGTGTTTGTAATTACAGGATATCTATCATTATTGTCAACTACATAATAATTTAACAATTTTGATTAGTCATATGTTAGGCTATGTCTAAATTCATATCTTATCATGGTAGGACATTTATTCATGTTCTTCAAAATATAACTTTGGTTTAGAGATTATTTTGATCATGTGATTCCTCAAAGTGTCAGTGTAAGATTAAATAAAATGCGTATAGACATCATGGAGTAAACACATGACTTTCTTCAGCATATGGAGTGCCATATTACATTAGATAAAATAAAGTGATATTTTATAAACATAAAACAAATGTGTCATAAATGTATATACCGGTATTTGACTAGGTTATATGTATCCTATGTTCTTAGAGTAGACGCTACTCCCTACCAAGTTCTACCTTGTAGTTCAAAGTTGTGTATCATAAAGTAACGAGTGTCAAATCTTGAAGCAGGCAATATCTTATATTTTGATTATATAAATCAAAATATAGTATTTTAACGTATTTTACATAATATGTTAGAGTAAAATCAAATTATATAAGTTGACATTTTTACTTTTTTTCTTGAAGAAAAAGTATAAATAATATTGTTACCCCATCTGAAAATATCAAAGTTTTATCTAATTTTAAACGTTACATGTTTGAAAAATATCTATTAATAAATAACACTGAATTAACAGCAGTATCGTAAGTATTCAATAGGAAGCCACGCTACAATTACTATTATCTGTTCGAGGAAGAAATATGCAATGCAAAAAACAAAAAAAAATCAAAACAAAAATCCTGGAAACACTCATATGAATATCAAATAATAGCAATATGAGTCATCTTATTATCTTATTCATCCCTATGTAATCAGATAACTTTGCTTATATATCAAATACATCGGGGATATAATAGTAAAAAAGCTTCATTCATTGCTTTTATATAAAGATTGATGTACAAGTAACAAATTGATTGTTTTCTGCCCCAATAATGGAACTGACATATAGATAATCAGAAAGTATCAATTCCTCTAGCTGCTAACTGAAGCCCATTTCAATACATTGTTTTGTATGAATTTGTATATATCTTACATTTAAAAAATATATAGTTGAAGTAAACATATACACAAGGACAAACAATAAAGAAAGACCAAAACACAACCGGTCAGCGCATAAAGCAGTTCATGTATAATCGATACTTATTTAGACTTCATACAATATAACCAATGATAAAAACTAGCCTTCAACCCATAACAACTGCAAAAACTGAGTTCCTACTATACTCCGTTCAGTTGAATGTCAAATTAATCAGACTAGACAAAAATGGAAGAAAATGCATCATAAAAGATTCATTTCCTTTTAAAGATGGATAAAGTCTGGATGTTTAATGATAATAACAATCAGTATCTAACAGATATCAAACATCTAAAACTTGCTAGGTAGTGCGATCTGTTCGGAAAAAAACTGAGAACACTCAGACAATATATCAGTTTTCTGCTAATAAATTATTAATGTGGTTTGTAAATATATGCGGCTATAGTGTCTATAATATTCATTTTCCACCAATGAAACAAAATACGAGTCAAGGCTGTACAGGGGCTCTTGGTTTGTGTAGTTCATGTGATAAGCGTGTGGTGACGCATTATGTCGTTCACTATTTTGATCGTTTTCATACTTTTTACAAAATATATATACCAATCCATTTTTGGACCATTTGTAGTTCTCTAAACAATACTGCCTGTAGTGCGTATGACGATAAAAAGATTTAGGCAAAAAATTTAAATAAAATATATAAAATGTCACACCCATCAACTACCATTTGAACAAGGCTTACAAGTCGGAGTAAAGGATTAATAGGTTTTATTTCCTAAAGTGACATAGTTTACATCTTTTTTCTCGTCATAGCACAGTGACCAGCTTTGTTTTATCTGGGAGGAGATGTTTCAAAATAGTGTAAGAGTTTATATACGTATTGAATATCACAAATGTACACAACGTCTTCAAGTGGCTCCTGTAACACATCACTTTAGCCGAAAATTAGTTATAAACGAGGATAAAAATGCAACCGTAAAACACATTCAAAGAACGCAACGTCCATATTTTAAGAAGATTGTGTAATTGAAACAAATCGTGAGATATTATTTTGTAATATTTAATGTTGCTCATAAAACAGTGAACATGTGTTAAACATTTGAACTATAGCATTTAATCATTTTGCCTAGAAATAAAGATCATGTAAACATACAAATTTCAATAATTTCATAATTAAAATCATTTTATTAACAACTGACGTATGAATTAAAAATAATTACAATAAGTTTCGCTGTACTTACCCTCTTAAATATAACCCGTTTACCAAAGCATTGATAAAATACCTGTAGGGAAATCTTAAATAATTATAAGTCATAAAGCTTATATATAATGAAACAAAAAAAGTAAAGAGAAGCAAAATGAATAGCCATGTTCCCAGAAAGTTATCACCCCGAAAAGAAATGAAATCAAACAGTAATGTACTTATGGATGTGAAAATGACTGGCATTTACGGAAGAATACATTTGTAATAAGGGAACCTGAAACATCGATATTAGAAATAATACTTATTTAAACGCAAAATATCTACATATAAACTGATAAGGCAAAAATGTTGTTGTTGTTTTTTTTTTAATCAGAATATCAATTTATATGAAAAATAATACTTTTCATTGGTCGGAATCATTTGACCAGTCTGGCCAAAGAAATACGAAGCCACGTCGATCGCGGTATTCAGACGTACTTCAATGAAATAAAATCATCTAGATTGAAAAATAAACGACAAAATATATATCTAGATTAGTAAAAGCTTGTTGAAGTGGCCTAAGGATCATAGATAAAGTTGTTTTATATATGTTAATAATACCACAAGTATGGCGTAGTTTGTATGAGATGTACTAAAACAAAGAACTATTTTCATTAACTAGCTACTCCTGGTAACTGATACTTATAAGTAACACCCTTGTTACCCGGATAATACAAAATGATGTGATATCTCTAACATGCTTTAAAATGGCCGATCAACGATTTTGAAAATTTCACGTTTTTCGGTAAGTTGCTGTGGCTTGATAAGAGATTTTAACCCCCAGGTGTTGCAAAAAGAACGAATGGCGATTTGTTTCCATGAAACTCAAACTATTTTACTGTATTTTTGTGAATACACAATATGTTAAATAGTTTACAGAAACCATGTAAGTTTAGTTTGAAAAATCATAAAAAAATATTTAAAATTGTTTTTCATGCTTGTAATTCACTGTATATACGACTCTACCATTTCACTATCTGACATAGTTTACAGTAAGTTGATTACTTTTGATCTGTGTATGAAAAGTGGGTAATAGCCAAAAATGACCATGGATAATGCCCTAAATGCGTTGTCTTTGAAAGTGGATAATAGCCAAAATTGATTTTTTTTTCATTGACATTACTTTGTAACAACATGATGATATGAGCCTGTTAACATTTTTATGCTTGTAACAGGCACAGTGTACAACTTGCACCTTCCTGGTATCAAGTACACACATGTGCATAAGTATTATTTCCCCCCCCCCCCCCCCCACACGCTGTCCCTTTTTACCCCACGGTCTCCATATTCCATATAAAATACAGACATGTATTTGATTGTCAACTACCTTTTATAATCACTTTTATTATACCTCACATAAATGTCCAATGCAAATTTCCCATCAGTTTAACTTGAATAATATATCATATTCCCCAGTGATTTTATATCACATGCGCAAAATCGTTATTTTCAATTGTTGCGCAGGTGATATGATCCAAAATTTCATATCACATACGCAACAGCGTTATTTTATTTTTCTGCGCATGTGATATTATTTTTTCATATCACCCGTTGAGAGATTGATACTTTTGCATTGATTAAAAGAGTGAGTCGATAAATTTTCAGACGAGGTGCTTATATAATTATACTTTAGGATTGAATTACCCTTTTCTGCTGCTCTTGCATGTGCGAACACGGCCGAATTTTGTTTTCATGCTACGTGCAAAATATTTCGAAAACACTTTTTCATCAAATATTGAATCGAAACTACTATAATAAGTTTGGAAATGATCTAAGAAAATGAGCGCTCACACTTACATGTTTCGTTTAGAAAAAAAGAAAGTTATCGCCGTTTTTCGAACGCTACTGATTGACACAATGTTAAAATATTTGAATAAATATAGTATGTAAACGTCTCGATTAAATATATCAAAAAAGTCTTATTACATGGCAAAGTCGCCACAAATTATAAGTGCTAACAAGTAAAGACTTTTAATTCTGTCTTCTTTATTTGGTTAGTAATTACTCTTTAATGCTAAATAAATTACTATGTTGATTTTCCAGTAAATGCTTTGACCCTTATAATCTTTCGGTATAATAAAATAAATATTGCATTCCTGAGAGGGTGATATGAAAAATGTTCACCCCTCGAAATATGAATATAGACCTCGGCTGGCGAGGCAGCCTCGGTCAATATTCATATATCTCGCGGTGAACATTTTTCATATCACCCTCTCAGGAATGCAATATTTATATAATAGCACAAACCCTGTTCACATTCTGAAAACCTAGGTGTACATATTGGTACACCAAGATCTCTCTTACACGCACACGCACACGCAATCCACGTCACATGTTGTAATTGGAAATCCCGGACCGACAGTCATAAATTGTTTGCGTAAACGCGGGATTCATTTCCGTCGTCCAGCTCGATGTCAGGCTCTAGTCATCGTCAAGAAAGCAACGCTGGGCTCTAAATGACCGACGACGTCACTGGGGAACTGTTGTATTTAGCGACGAATCAAGATTTAATCTCCATCACGCTGACGGATAGGTCAGAATATACAGACGCCGCAACGAACGTTTCGCAAATAACTGTGTGCGTGAGGTTTATCCGTACAATGGTGGCAGAGTCATAGTATGGGCAACAATAAATTCCACCTTCAAGTCCACCCTTGTATAGGCTGTCATACAGAGCAATGGTGGCTATACGCGTTATTGACTGCACTGACGTTGAAGCATGGAAAGAAATATGATCTCAGACGATATTCATTTTTTGATGATAAATTTTTTTCTGTTATGTTTACTTTGATTACACATATAAATTTGTATGGCTAAACATCAGTAGGTTATAAATATTGACTATTACAATACTTGTTGCGTTTCTTTTTCGTGTCAGTTTACAATGTTGACTATTATCCATATAACATTTTGGGCTTTATCTTCGAAATTTCTGTGAACACTTTGGTCAGTATCCATCGACAAATACATATACTTATATATTTGTAAATTTGGGTTATTTGATCTAAGATAAAAACTTCTTAACATGTTCATATCATTGTTTATATAATAACTGAAAATTACAAAATAACACTCATTACCAAAAGTCCACTAAATGAGGTTGACAACGGTTTGAATCGCCAAACGCGTTCTCAAAAGCAAAATGTAAACATTATTAAAGGGTTTCCGAAGTGAATAATATGTCCCACATGCAAATTGTTTAGTGCAAATGGTACAGCTTGTAAACTATTTTGAATCAGTTATAACACTTTAAACGATCAGAATGAGTAATTAGAAAATACTGAAATAAACAATGTCCTTACCAAGTCTGACAGTTCATCCAGTTTGTAGCATTTTGGAATTATCATATAATTTTGTATTATCCGGGTAACAAGGGTGTGTAAGTCCCGTGACACAATGCTAATTTGTACTACAAGTATAAGTAAATTGTGCACAACAACACAGAGGCACACGCCAGAAACAGATTGTCACACCCCACAAACACTCGGAGCCTCGCGACAAGAAATAGTCATCGCCACACATCACATATAGTAAGAGCCAAACACCACTAACATTCAGATCCACAACAACACAAACAATCAGGGCCGCACACCACACACCTCAGGCAGAGCCAAAAACAACAAACAGTCAGAGCCAGAGTAAGGGCACACACCACAAACAGTTAGAGCCATACACCACTGACATACAGAGCGACATACAACAAACAGTCAGGACCACTCACCACAAACAACAACAACCTTACACAACTAACATACAGGGCCACATACCACAAACAGTCAGAGCCACACATCACAAACAATAAGAGCCACACACTACATACCTTAGTCAGAGTAACACATCATAGTGAGGGCCAAGCACCACTCTCAGAGTCACATACCACACACCACAGTCAGAGTCACACACCACAGTCAGAGCCACACGCCATACGCCACAGTCAAAGTCACACACCATGCACCACTGTCAGAGTCACACACCACAGTCAGAGCCACACACCACAGTTACAGTCACAAACAATAAACAGACAGAGCCACAAACAACAAACTGTCCGGGTCACACACCACACACCACAGTAAGATACACAAACAACAAATTGTCCGGGTCACACATCACGAGCGATCAGAGCCGAACACCACATACCATAGTCAGAGTCACTAACAGCAAACTGTCAGGGCCACTAACCACTAACAGTCAGAGCCTGACACAACTGACATTCAGAACCACACAATACAACCAATCAGAGCCACACACCACAGTATGAGTCACATACAAAAGAAAACAGACATAGGAGCCCTACATCAAAAACATTCAGAGCCAGCACCACACAGCAATACATCAAAAACTACATCGTAAAACAATTGCAGACGGAGTGCTTCAAATATCCTTCAAGAATGTCATTTTAATTACATAAAAGCGATAGAATATTTGAGGGATTCAGTTTGGGTAAAACAGGGCGGGGGCATATAAAAATAGGGACGTAAGACGGGGAGAGGAAAGAAAAAAAAGAGATAAAGAAAGAGGACAGTGATTCAATAGCAACAGTCACGTTCCAAGTAAAACCATACAAGGCAACATATATAACATATCAAACAATAAGCAAACAAGAAACGCGGCAATGCCACGAAACCAGGTTTTCAACACTTTTCATAAGAATAAAAATGTATACTGAATCACAGTGCACCACTTTAAAGCACAACCCTTACCCTAACCCTAAACCCTAAACCCTAACTCTTAACCCTAACCCTAACCCTAACCCTAACCCTAACTTTAGTAACAATGACCTTGACCTTGATCCCAGAAACCCCAAAATCAATCCCAAGCTACAACTTTATATAAGTTTTCTATACACCAAGTTTCATCATGATAGCTCATTCCTAAGTTACGTTATTGACCGGAAACCTTTTTACTATTTTAAGTAACAGTGACCTTGACCTTGACCCTAGAAACCCAAAATCAATCCCAATCTTTGTCTTGATATAAGCTACATACATACCAAGTTTTATTCAAATATCTTTACCGAAACAAAAGTTATTGACCGGAAACACCAGTTTGACGCCGCCCCCCTCCCGCCCGCCCGACCAACGACATTCCCCAATCTAATAACTCAGGTTTCGTTGAAAACCTGGTTAAAAAGCAAGTTGAAACGGGAAGAGAAAATTGTTGAAAATAAGTCCAATCATATAAACAAAATTAATCCAAAACACTAGTACACCAATGTACACAATAACATTATTTGTCAGAAATCAGAGTACAAAGGGCATCGTTTTTAAATGACACGACTGAACAAACTGTAAGACAGGTTTAAAGAGTCTGAACAGTATAACAAACGATTTTTTAGAATTCTTAAGAGAGGAAGAAAGAATGTAAAGATGAACAAATTATAAAACATATATCATGTAATTTGAGATGTTTATCCGCCTTCTTGAAAACCTAATATGAATGTCAGATTAATGGAGCATGTGTTCATTTGTACTGAATATAATTACGATATTAGTCATATTCCAGCTGATAGGTTGAACTCAGAGTATCAGTGCACTTTTGATATATCAACATAATCACCACTGATACCATTCCACGCGTGCTGTGTTGCACAAATACAAATAAAAGGTATGTTAATTGGAAAATACATAAACACGAAAACAAAGAATCTTTTACACCTTTGGAAATAACATCGCTTTCAAACAAAGTGTTTGCTCTAACTGTAGCAATGTCGTTTACGACAGATAATGTATTGATGTTATAAAATAAATATTTCAGTCAAGTGGGAAGTACACCTGCTGAGGAGAGAAATCACAAATACGACCTCGATTAAGCTTGTATCATTCTACTGAAACTAAGCAGGTACGTTTTGTTGGATGGTATTTATTTCCAAACTCTTGCAAAGACATTGATCACGAGAGTGAGAAGACACTTTAAAAAAAAGAAAAACACTCTTGGTGTTATTCGTTTCCAATCTCCCCAACCGTCAAGCGTTCTGATGGCTTGATATAGTGATTGAGGAGATTATGTACCTCCTACCTAATTTCGAAAACAATAATAAACGACGTTGCAACTGAAAATTCTTAATGCTTACATTTCCGTTCCGTAAATATCTCAAGATTTGATCCTTGATAAAATAAAGAAATATCACAGGCCTACTCGGGTGATATGGGATATTGTCAGCATTTGAACAAAAAGAACACCCTCGGCGAGCGCCTCGGTTGTTATTTGCAATAATCCCATATCACCCTCGTTGGCCTGTGTTATTTATGTACTATTACTCAAATTCCGTATCTATAAAGTGCTCACGCCTTGTCTGAGAAACAGCTGTGGAAAAAATATTACGCAAAAAGTGTTCTGGTGATACTTTTGAAAAAGCAGGTTGTTGCTTGATTCATATCCACAAACAAAGGAATTTGCGGAGAATGTACCCCCCCCCCCCCCAAAAAAAAAGAGAAAAAAAGATATCTCATTGTCCAAATATCTTTCTCGAAGCTTACCATTTTATATAAGTGGTTTGATATTAAGAATTATTTGTCAAGTTCTCGGGGCTTTGTAAGGAATGACATATACACTTAGTCTTAATGCATCAGCCAGTGCATTTATTCTTTACCAAGAAGAATCTTTTTCTGCTCCTAATTCAACCAGGTCACATTTATCTGTTAGATAGACATGTGGACTTATCTAATATCTCAAAAAATCGATTAGACAGGAATGCGGACTTACGCAATATCTTTATAGAAATCTAATTTCTATTGCCGCTGAAAAAAGCTTTTAATGTTCCTCGCTCTCACCAAGGAGATTGCAAGAGAGATAATGGTAATAGCACCATGCAGATCTTC
Source organism: Mercenaria mercenaria (assembly GCF_021730395.1). Classification (NCBI taxonomy): domain Eukaryota; kingdom Metazoa; phylum Mollusca; class Bivalvia; order Venerida; family Veneridae; genus Mercenaria; species Mercenaria mercenaria. The sequence goes on from NC_069362.1 coordinate 34,960,882, forward strand.
ACAAATGAATTGTTTTGAGGTACGTGTACTTATCTTAAATTTACCATGGAATAATTTGTTAAAAGCCTTTCATTAGTGCATCTGTTAGATATTTCTAGTACACAAGGTGAAGTCAAGGAAAATCTTTAAGACTTTATGTTCAGGTAAAACTAATATTTTCACACACGGAATGTAGCTTCTTATATGATATTTATTTTTGATAATCAAGAGCATTACAAAACACGGTGTGATAAATAATTCTTGTTTAATTACCACGGCGATACGTAGTACTAGTATATACTAGTATTCACAAATGGATGGTACTGTACACATCATAACTGGCAACATTCGTAAAAAAATACATAGAAAAAGGTCAGTGATTAAATGATAACTTTGCAAGAAAACAATAGCTGCATGCATTCAAATATTTAACATTCGAAACTCTTACAGATGAAAATGCTGAGTAGTCGATGGTAAGGGCGTGCTTTAGCGACTGCTAGACAATACAGGCCAGTTTTAGCGAATTCTGTCTAGTAGATGGTTATGGTGGGCTTTAGCGTTCGACAAACGAAAGAATGCTCAGATGTTTAATACGGCTCCTAGGTTCCGACTTAAATCAAGCGGAAAATTAGCTCAGTATACTGAGTGTAAACTGCAAGAGCGCCAGCGACAACACCTAAGACAACTGACAGTAGAGTGTAGTTTTGTTCCGACCTACTGCAGCAGCACCTAAGACTATTGACGGTAGAATGTAGAACGTGTTCCGACCTACTGCGGCAACACCTAAAACTATTGACGGTAGAGTGTAGAAAGTGTTCCGACCTACTGCGGCAACACATGTGACTGCCTTTGCTCGTACCGGTGTCAAATAGCCGTCGGCATCATCTTAAAGGTTTTGAAATGTTATCCATACAATTACTAAACTTTATTCAGAAAAATACAATGATAACCAACTCAACACCGCACAAATCCACATACGAAAGGTAAACTCTTTGAAGCTGTGTAAGAAACTGTGCTATGGGCATCGGAATATTGAGTGTTGGCGGGATTGCCTGGAGGATTTTACAGTTGTGGTTGGTTTTTCGAAATTATACACACAACTTACAGTAAGTAAGTTAAGTTTCCAAAGCAATAACTACAAGAGATCCTTAGGAATTAAACAAAATGAGACAGTGGTAACAAAACCCGAGTATTACGACATAAATGTTTCGAAAAAGGCGGCCTAAATGTAGAAGTCGGAGAACAATGAATCTGACCACCTCACATGCAACTGGCATAATCCATTAATTTGGTGGTTAATTATAGGTAAATTAGAACGTGCTACGTTCTTAATAACTCATTCTATAGATACTCTATGCTGTAGAAGTAAGCTGCGAAATGAAAACATACCGCCAGGCATCTTATATATTTTTTATAAAATAACACCACACAACACGTTTATTTTTGAATAAGCAGATGTTTGGAAATAAAGGAATTCATGTTACAATTTTGTTTACTGCTTTTGACGTAAAGTTCGGCCAAAAACCAAATGTCTGTGAACCTGCTAAACTTAACTTTACCTGTTATACAAAAAGCTTACCTATGACTCCTTTTCGTATTAATCATCATCTTTTAATAAAGCATGTTTGATCTATACGCTTGTTCTTCAAATGATAAGTATATATCATGTTATTTACGAGCGCCTCTTTTGATTTGCAAATAATTTTATGCTGATTTGAAGGAACCAATCTTGCTTAAATGCTTAAAACACAAAGTAATATGCTATAAAGATTTCGTTGGATGTTTTGGTTGATAAATGTTCTAAATAAATACAACAATGATACAAGTACAGAAATTCTGAACGCAAATAGAATATTAGTTTTTGCAGGAGCTCATCATTAAACGCATTTTCCAATTGCCACACAATACGAAAAGTAGGAAAAGAGGCCACAAAAAGTAAACCCGTGCTTGCATTCGATGTTGTTATATTTTTATACTTTGTGAGTATGGGACCTTCGTGGCCGAGTGATTAAGGTCACTGACTTCAAATTACTTGTCCCTCACCGATGTGGGTTCGAGCCTCACTCGATGCGTTGAATTTTTTATGTGAGGAAGTCGTCCAGCTGGCTTACGGGAGGTCGGTAGTTCTACCCAGGTACCCGCCCATGATGAAAAAATGCACGGAGGGGCACCTGGCGTCTTCCTCCACAATCAAAGCTGGAAAGTCGCTGAATTGTGTCGGTGCGACGTTAAACCCAACAACAACAACAACAAAACTTTGTGACCACTGAGGCCATATAATGTTCCTTTAAAGCCAATCCTATGGGCGTAAATGACATTTATTATTTTTCATAGACAGGCTCAGTCCAACAGAGTTGGATATTATTTCAGCAAGGATGGACTTATATTTGAAGTTTTAATCAAAGTGCAGCCATATCTATTTATTTGAAATCTATTTTGTACATGTAAGCCGTTTAAGTGTCATGTCCGTCATATAGTATGTTCAGAATAAAAGCTCCCTTATTTTCTAGAATTAATATAATAATATTATCATTTTATTACAATAAATTAATAATATAATGTTATTAATCAAGCAAGTTCATAATGGCCTTGTTATTTTTCCGAGGGTGATCGTATTGGTACCGACGAAGGCCGTATGCCGAGCGCCAATACGACTGCCCAAGGACAAATAACTAGGCCAATATGAAATCGCTTGATTAATGATACTATTATTATTCAACTTTCGACTGTTGGCGGTAACACCACAAGAACCCTGTGAGTTACCTTATAGCAGCTATGCACGTTCAGGTGAAAAATCTTGACAAAATGTTTAGACTTATTTTAGAAAGCATCATCGTTTTAGCCAGTAAAACAGAATGAGTTGTATGTACTAGGTACTTGAGAATAATTTTGAGTGATATTTTTTATGTGACATAATCAGCAGTAACTGGGACTTACCTTATTGTTTTTTTTTGGAATTCTTATTTTCTTTAGTGGGTATCATATCATTTGAACTGTGATATAAACTGCTTTAAAAGTCATTTCTTTTTAGGCTGCAGGCAACGAGACACAAAATTGTACACATGTGTTTATCAAGATAATACAACCAACCAAGCATATATATTACACCCCCATGCCTCGTTTAATTCTTATCCGAAATTGTTTGCAGTTCAACTGACACTCGTGTTAGCCAATTTATTCATCCACTTTCCAGTATGTGAATCGCTATTAATTTATCATTGCACAAATAGTCCACACTATCAAAATGTCTGTTAAAGATAAGTCCCATCCTTTTAATTAATCTGAGTTTCGCATATTTTCTCATTATTGTCCTTGGAAATTGTCAGAATTTCTGACAGGAAACACTTGTTTGTACACAATACTGAATAGGCGAAAGTATCGTTGTAATCTATAAAGACGTACATCGACATCGTACGTCCGCTCAGTCATACTTGGTTATTACATGAACATGTTAGATGATATTGGTCAAAAATGTTGTAGTGTATAACTTTGATGTAAAACAAAATGGCGTCATTTAAAAATCTAACGGAAGTGACTTCTTTGTATGTGCCCTCTCTTTTGAACCAATCAGAATGCTTGAATTCCATATTGGCCCTGTTTTCTCGTATTGGCCCTACTTTTCTCATATTGGCTCAGTTATGCTTTGTATTATCTCTACTTGTTTCATATGATGTGCGCAATTGATCTAATACAGTGTGTACTATTGTAAAGTTGAATAATAAAGAAATATTATTATTCAACTTTACAATATTTTACACTGTATAAGATCAATTGCAAACATCATATGAAAGAGACAGAGCTAATACAAAACATAACTGAGCCAATATGAGAAAAACAGGGCCAACACGGAATTCAAGCATTTTGACTGGTTCAAAAGAGAGGGCCAATATGGAGAAGTCACTTCCGTTAGATTTTTAGATGACGCCATTTTGTTTACATCAGAGTTATAGATTACAATTCTTTTTCACATTTTGACAAAAATCATCTAACATGTTCATGTTATAACCATATATGACTGAGCGGGATGTACGTCTTCATAGATTACAACGAGTGTCAGTTGTGAACTGCAAACAATTTCGGATAAGAATTAAACAAGGCATGGGAGTGTATAATATGTGCTTGGTTGGTTGTATTATCATGATCAACACATATGTGTACAATTTTGTGTCTCGTTGCCTTCAGCCTAAAAGGAAATGACTTTTAAAGAAGTTTTTATCACAGTTCAAATGATAACTCATTAGAGAAAATAAATAGAAAGTTCTAGTTACCCTTGATTATGTCACATCAAAAATATCTCTCAAAATTATTCTCAAGTACTTACATACAACTCATTCTCTTTTACCGGCTAAAATGATTATGATTTCTAAAATAAGTCTAAACAACTTGTCAAGTTTTTTTCACCTTAACGCGCATAGCTGCAGTAAGGTAACTCACATAGTTCTTATACTGTTACCGGCAACAGTCGAAAGTTGAGTAATAATATCATCATTAATCAAGCGATTTCATATTGGCCTAGTTATTTGTCCTCGGGCAGTCGTATTGGCGCTCGGTCTACGGCCTCGGGCCAATACGACAACCCTTGGACAAATAACAAGGCCAATATGAAATTGCTTGATTAATAACATTATAATATTGATACGATCTCTGAAAACGCTTAAATTAGATTTGCTTTTGTAAGTGAATGTCTGTTGAATATTTGTTGATAGATAGCACTATACTAAGACATATTGAACAGTAGAGTTTAAGGCATTGTCATATTACTGAAGGGAAAAGCCACGTTCCAGTACGCATTCCCCTCAAAGAGCTTGGTACAATGGAGTTATTGTCAAGTTTTCAAATGTAGAGGACTGGCAAGTATTTTCCAGTTAAAAAAGTACGCGACCAATGTATTTGTTGAAAATAAGAATATGTGGTTAATTCATGAACTGACACCCCTGTAAAACTGGCATTTCCACTATTTGCTCTTTAAGTGATTTACTTTTTGTAGAGCAGTCCCGACGAAATAGTGTCATTTTTTTTTCTGTCCGTTACCGGTGTTTTGGTAAGTAGGCTTGGTGCGGTATGGGTGGCGTTTTAGTTAAACTTTTGTCCTTTTTGATTTTTTTCGCGTGTTTTTGCCCATTTTGATTGATGTTCTTGTCGTTAAACTTATTTTGTCTTGGTCTTTTCCCTGTTATCGCCATACTATATCACTACATAGTCACCAAACAGGCCTATTAATGCTTTTTAAAGTTTTTTGTCTCAATTATCACTTCCTGAAAACAAAAACAGTTTTTCGGTGCAGGATTAGAAAGTAAAAATACGCAGGGCACCATGTAATAACACGTAGCTTTCCTAAGCATGTGGAGCATCAGATTACAGTAGAAAAAAACCCACAATGTTACAAGAAATGTGCCATAAACGATTAGTTATGTCTTTTCATGTTCTATGTGTAGACACTATACCCTATCAAGTCAAAGCTTTCTTACACAAGTATAAAATGGCTTTATTTCACTCCCAAAACGCCAAACATGTGAGAAACTGCTTACTTTTAATTCAATTTGTACAGCAACAAGGAAACAGTCCAACTGGAAAAGACAAATTCAAAGAACAATCATTCAAGTCAAATAGTACGTTTAGATTAAATGGGCTTTCTTCACTTTTTAGACGAGTTAAAATTTTAATAACACTGGTACCTTGAAATTATATCAACTATTAAATGTGAATGTTTAAAGAATATTTATTTATTTATTTATTTATAGACAAATTGTGTGAACTATAGAATGGAAAAGCAGACCCTTCGAATCGCAGCTGTTGTTTTATGAGCATTTTCGTAAGTGACCGATGCTTTTTCCATTTTCAGTCAAATGCAAATTTCTAAGAGTTGCACTTGTTTAAAATAATGACAATTCGTGACAAACACCCTGTAAAACTGTAGTACTTTAGTCAGGAAAATATAGGTTGTTTTGCTGTCCGTTACCAATGATTTGGTAAGTAGGCTTGGTGCTGTATTGTTGGCTACGCACTCTGAACGTAGAGTTTCCTGTGAGACTTGTTATTGCTTTTGTTTGCTTTGCTACTGCCACTATGATTAAGTTCGTTTGTAGTTAAACTTATTTCGCCTTGGCATTTCTCCTGTCGATAACACAAAGTAGCCATAAAAAGCAGACAATTTGGAGAAATCAGCTCTCTTCCACAGTATTTCCATACAGTACTTACCACTTTTAGAAATCGAGCAGTTACTTCAGTGTAAGACGAAATAAAAAAAAATGCGTATGGACATCATGCACCAAACACATGACTTTTCTCTGCATATGGAATGCCATATTACATTAGATAAAATAAAATGATATTTTATAAACATACAACAAATGTGCCAAATGTATATATTTGACTAGGTTATGTGTATTCCATGTTCTTAGAGTAGCCGCTGCTCCCTACCAAGATCTACCTAGTTCAAATTTGTGTATCATAAAGTAATGAGAGTCAAATCTTGAAGCAGGCAACACCTTATATTTGAATTATATAAATCAAAAAAAAGTATTTAAACGTATTTTACACATATTAGAGTAGATTCAAATTATATAAGTTGACCTTTTCTCCTTGAAGAAAAAATATAAATAATATTGTTACCCAATCTGAAAATATCAAAGTTTTATCTAATTTTAAACGTTATATGTTTGAAGAATATTTATTAATAAATAACACTGAATAAACAGCAGTATCGTAAGTATTCAATAGGAAGCCACGCTACAATTACTATTATCTGTTCGAGGAAGAAATATGCAATGCAAAAAAAAAAAAAAAAAAAAAAAAAGAAATCACACCCAAACTTCGAAACACTCATCTAATGATACATGACAGAGCACTGTTTTACTCTCCAGTGTATGAATATCAAATAATAGCAGTATACGTCATCTCAATCAAATTGTTACTTGTACATCAATCTTTATATAAAAGCAATAAATAAAGCTTTATTGCTATAGAAATTATATCCACGATGTATTTGATATATAAGCAAAGTAATCTGATTACATAGGGATGAATATTATTGTTTTCTGCACCAATAATGGAACTGACATATAGATAATGAGAATGTATCAGTTCCTCTAGCTGCGTACTGAAGCCCATTTCAATACATTGGTTCATGCATGTTTTCAGTGTATTGTGAAAATCAGGAAGTGAGCTACGGCCATCTTGCATTTTTGCATTTTGTACGCTTTTTGCCGAATTTACTGTTAACAATGCCAATTTGTTTTCTACTATCGATTTCAAGTTGCTTTATTGCTTTAAATTGTCTATGTATTTATTTTGTAAATGTCAGCCATTTACACATCCATTAAGTATATTGCTGTTTGACTTTTTGTTTGTTTCGTTTCGGAGTGCTTACTTTTTGGGAACATGGATATTCATTTCGGTTCTTTTTGCCGTTTTTGTTTCAATATATATAAGCTTTATGACTTATAATTCTTTAAGATTTTCCTACGCGTTTTTTATCAATGCTTTGCTTAAGGGGTTATATTTAAGAGGGTAAGGGCAGCGAAACATATTGTAATTATTTTTAATTCGTATGTCAGTTGTTATCCGGATTCTTTTAATTATGAAATATTGAATGTTGTATGTTTTACATGATTAAGAAATTTTGTATCTTTATTTCCAATATACTTTTAACTATAGCATTTAATCATTTCGCTTTGCTTCAAATGTATAACACCTGTTCATCGAGCAACATTAAATTTAACAAAATAATATCTCACGATTTGTTTCAATTTCACAATCTTCTTAAAATATGGACGGCTGCGTTCTGTCAATGTTTTTTTCCGGTTGCACTTTTATCCTTGTTTTCGGCTAAATAGATATGTTATAAGAGCAATTTGAACACGTTGTGTACATTTGTTATATCTAAAACTTACATAAACCCTTATACTATTTTGAAATATCTCCTCTTCTCCCAGATAAAACAAGAGCATCGCAATGCAGAGCATATACGCCCGAAGGTATGACCTTTGACCCTTAAGTGTGACATTGACCTTGTAGCTAGCTATCCAGAACATGCGCTCTGCACATCGTCTCGATGTGGTCAATATTTGTTTCTTCGAAATCCTTCAAGGGATTCAAGAGTTACAGAGCGATGATTTTTGACCCCTTAGTGTGACCTTGACCTTGAAGCGAGACTTCCAGTACATGCGCTCTGCACGTTGTCTCTATGTGGTGAAAATTTATGTCAAGTTTCTTTGAAATCCTTCAAGGGGCTCAAGAGTTACAGAGCGGACACGAAACACACTCATATGACCTTTGAACCCTAAATGTGACCTTGGCCTTATAGCGAGCAATCTTGATCATGCGCTCTGCTCGTCGTCCCATGTGGTGAACATTTGTTTCAAGTTTCTTTGAAATCTTTTGAGGGGTTTAAGAGTTACCGAACGGACACGAAATTGCTAACGGACGGACAGACGACACAGGAGGTAAAACATAATACGTCCCTTCGGGCGTATAACAAAGTTGGTCACTGTGCTATGACAAAAAAAAGATGTATGTCACTTTAGGAAATAAAGCCTATTACTTCTTTACTCCGACTTGTAAACCTTGTTCAAATGGTGGTTGATGGGTGTGACATTTTATTTCATTTTTTTTTTGCCTAAATCTTTTTGTCGCCAGACGCAACACCAGCAGTTTTGTTTTATCTGTTTAGAGAACTAAAATGTTCCAAAAATGCATCGGTATATATATTTTACAAAAGGTATGAAAACAATCCAAACCGTGAAAGAAACTCTGCGTAACCACAAGCATATTACTTATATAAACTACACAAATCAAGAGACCCTATACAGGTTTGACTCATGTTTTGTTTCATTGCTGGAAAATGAATATTATAGACACTATAGCACGCATATATTTGCAAACCGCATTAATAATTTGTTAGCAGAAAACTGATATATTGTCGCAGAGAACAGATCGCATCACCTAGCAAGTACTTTAGGTTTAAAATATTTGACATCTGTTAGATAATGATTGTTATTATCATTAAATAATCAACTTTATCCGTCTTTAAATGGAAATGAATTTTTTAATGATGATTTTTCTTCCATTTTTGTCTAGTCTAATAAATTTGACATTCAACTGAATGGAGTATAGCAGAAACTCAGTTTTTGCAGTTGTTATTGGGTGAAGGCTAGTTTTTATCATTTCGAGAGTTTATATTGTATCATATATACATGAACTGCTTTATGTACTGACCGGTTGTGTTTTAGTCTTTTTATTGTTTGTCCTTGTTGCGTATATGTTTACTCCATCTATGTAATTTTGTGAACAGGTAAGATATACACACATTCATACAAACACTGCTACATGGATACGAATTTTATGTGCCTTCGATCTTGAAACATGGCTCCTCCTAATGGATATTTAAACTAATTGTTTTAAGTATATGACCGTTACTATTTTACTTTTCTCCCGACAAAATGGAACCAAAAGAGGAACATATGTGCAAAGCTTTCTTGTGTCTGTTAATTAAGCCCATCTGTTTTGCTAATAAAACACTTCTTACGTTTCGACACATTGCACGCTTATAATGTAGAACGTCGATGACATGAAAGTATTTCATATTACAAGGTGACATATGCTTACAAAAATGGCCATTCAAGCGATAAAACTAATGGGAATTGGAACGCAATAATGTCTGTTTAGAGTTACATTGAATGAAACTCATTTAGGTTGTAAATGTATGTTTTATATTTTTCCTGTCACTCGTTTCAATGCAAGAACTCAATAAGAGATTTGTTCTTGTCACTCATTGCATTGACAGGACGGAAATTTAATGTCTCTCTTTGTTAATTACAGGAACAGACATTGCAACTGAATGCAGACAACCTGTACAACAACGTCATGTCAAATATGGCAAAGTTAACAAGCTGGCACGCAGTTGAGATATTTCTTTCCGGTATACGTTTATGCAATAGTGTTTAAAAACTTTTAATTTCTGCCATATAGCACGTTATCATATAAACAGATGCAAGGAATATCATAACATAATATTTCTAAATAACCAAAGTATTTCTATATAACCAAAGTCTGTAAAATATAGAAGCATTACAGTAACTATAACATCATTAGTATCGTTAAAATAGTGAAATTTCAAGTACGAGGGTCCTGCAAAAAGTTCTGTCATTGGGTTCGGATTTCTTAAGTGCTACGTTTTATCAAAATTATTTTTATTACAGACCTTCAAAGTATTCCCCCTTTACCGAAACACATTTTTGTAAGCTTTTACCCAGTCGCGAAGAGCAGATACATAGTCTTCTTTTGGTATCTGTTTGAGAAACTGATAAATAGCGCTGCCAAGAGAACGTCTGGACTTATATTTCTTTCCAGAAAGCATTTCTTCTGAAGTCTACAGCAGCGATGTTTGCGTTGGTAACAGAGGTTTTAGGCCTACCAGAACGGGTATCATCTTCGACAGATAATTTCCCAGCTTTATAAGCGTAAACCCACCTAAAAACTGTGCGCATTGAAATGGCCCGAGGTCCATATATACCACACAATTCATCAAATATCTGCTTTGAATCTATATCAAGCCTAGTATAGCTACGAATTTCAGTCGTCTGTTCTCCCAATTTACAATGTGACATGTAAATTGGTCAGTGTATATGACAGCATGTATTTTGATTTGAAATAACTCGGCCATTTGAAAAGCCATTTGCTCGAAATTAAGGTATATCGTTAGCTATTGGACACACCATTCAAGTGGTGCCATGAAGCATTTAAAAAAAACATGGATAAAACTATGGAAGCCCAAAAGTAACAGAACGTTTTACAGGATCCTCGTATGTACTTATCGAACAATCTATCGTAAAAGTACACTGTCTACGGTCATTGTTTAATACAATGACATAATTTCCCCACTTAGCGTGTCTGGTGCAAAGGCTTACCAAATTGCTATACGCTTAAAGACATTCTCTTCAGACTCAAAATTGTCCCCTTTTTTGTCATCAATTTATAGAATAAATACTTGAATCGCAGATATTCTAATGCCAAATTTCTGAATAAGTATAGCTATGTCAATTTAATTTGCATAATACACAAATATGATTGCAACATAACTGCAATAATCTGTACCGTTTAGAAGGTCCAATTGTTCGTATTCACAATATTTATATCAGCTCTTATTACTGCTTGATACAACAAAAAACAAGGATAAATATCAAACAGGCAATGCCACGTTCTAAAAACGCAGCTTCCCGAAAAAGAAACTCACAACACGCAGATCTGCACACTGCCAAACACAATCACATACAAAGCAAACACACGAGGACAAAACGAACAAATTATAAAGGAACACCGTGGGGTACCGCCTTAGAACGGTCATTTGGAAAACACTACTGGGAGAGCTTAAACCGGTTGATGGTGGCACCTAACTCTAACCTCACTCTTACCCCCACCATGTTCCAAAGTCACACAACAGTGTAAATAAAAGTAATACATCCATGCAGATTACTGGAAAGTTTCATACATTAATGGATGATTTACTCAAGCAAATTAATGTTTTAAGATAACAAGTATGTGTCGAATATATTTTCTATTTTATTTATTGATTTGGTTTCTAGTCTTGAGCTGGTCTGTTTGGTTTTATTTTTACTGGTCATATCCTGAAAATGGTAGTATCACCCTAGAGCGTGTTCCGGTTATACTGTCTCTTGTTTAGAAAGAGCCATGAACATATGCAAAATAAGTACAGGTTTTAAATACAAAACAATAATGCCGTCCATACAGGCGTCTCTTGTTGCAGACTATCGTGAGTATTATTCATTCTGCACTAGTGTATGTATATAATGATTTTACAAATATTGTATGTCGAGAAATACTTGTCCATAATTATTAGTATGATTTGAAGGAAAATCACGTAGATTCATACGTACTTCACTGAAATGAATCGTCTAGATTGCGAAATAAACGACAAAATATATTTGGATTATTACACCACTAACATACAGAGCCACATACCAGTCAGTGCCGCCGTACACCTCAAACAATAAGAGTCACATACCACACACCACAGTCAGAGCCACACACCACACACCGCAGTCAGAGTCACACACCACACACCACAGTTAGAGTCACACACCACAGTCAGAGCCACACACCACACACCACAGTCAGAGTCACACACCACAGTCAGAGCCACACACCACATACCACAGTCAGAGTCACACACCACAGTCAGAGCCACACACCACACAACACAGTCAGAGTCACACACCACAGTCAGAGCCACACGCCACAGTTAGAGTCACAAACAATAAACAGACAGAACTACAAATATCAAACTGTTCGGGCCACACATCACACACCACAAGAAGATACGCAAACACCAAATGTCCGGTCACACACCACAACACATCAAGCCGAACACCAACACCACAGTCAAAGTCACCAACACAAACTCAGGCCGACACACACACAATCAAAATCACCAACAACAACTTCAGAGCACAACAACAATCGGCGACACCACAACACAATCAGAGTCACCAACAACAAACTGTCGGGGCACTACATCACAAACAGTCAGAGCCTTACACCACTGACATTCAGAACCACACACTACAACCAGTCAGAGCCACACACCACATACCACAGTAAGAGCCATAAACACAACAAAACAGACAGAGGAGCCCGCATCACAAACACTCAGAGTCATCACAGCAATTCTTAAAAAACTACATTGTAAAGCCATAGTAGATGGAGTGCTTCAAATATCCTTCAAGATTTTTTATTACATAAACGCGATAGAATATTTGAGGGATTCAGTTTGGTTAAAACAAGGTGGGGACATGTAAAAATAGGGGCGTAAGAAGGGGAGAGGGAAGAAAAAGTGATAAAAAATCGAGGACAGGGATTTAATAGCAACAGTCACGTTTCAAGTAAAACCACCAACATACAAGACAACATATATAACATATGAAACAATAAACAAAAATGCAAGTTGAAACGGGACGGGAAAATACTTGAAAATAACTCCAATCATATAAACAAAATTAATCCGAGGCACTAGTACACCAATGTACTCAATAACATAATTTGTCAGAAATTAGAGTGCTAAGAGCATCTTTTTTAAAGGACACGACCAGGCAAACTATGAGGTATGTTTAGAAAAGTCTAAACAGTATAACAGACGGTTTCTCAGAATTCTGAAGAGAGGAAGACAGAATGTAAAGATGAACAAATTAAAAAAAAAACATTTTATTATTTTGAGATGTATATCTGCTTTCCTGGAAACCTAATATAAATTATGTATGTCAGATGTATGAAACATTTTTTCATTTGTACTGAGTATTATTAAGATATTAGTCCTATTCCAGCTGATAGGTTAGGTTGAACTCAGACTATCGGTACATTTTTGATTTATCAACATAATAACCACTGATACAATTCCACGCGTGCTGCATTACACAAATACAAATAAAAAGCGTGTTAATTGGAAAATACTTAAACGCGAAAGCAAAGAACCTTCTTCACATTTCGAAATAACACCGCTTGTAAACATAAGTGTTTGCTCTTAACGTAGCAATGCAGTTTACGACAGATAATGGTACTGATGTTATAAAGCAAATATTTCAGTCAAGTGGGGAGTACACATGCTCATTAGAGAAATCCTAAATACGACCTCGATTAAATTTTATCATTCTACTGAAACTAGGCAGGTACATTTTGTTCGGGTGTTATTTATTTCCAAAACCCTGCAAAGACAAGCATTCAAATTATTTGATCTAGAGAGTGAGAAGATACTTAAGGTAGCAGGGTACACTTCGAATTTTGGCCCCCGTCAATATTTGTTGTAATTAGAACTTCGTGATTTTGAATGTCTGTGAATTAATGTGAGAGATACTGATTGTTAATTCTTTAGAAAATTTACACAGCCGATACATGTAAAATTCTGATGTAAGTTGTAAAACTAACTGCTGCTAGCTTTGTATGAATCGGTGAGTCACCTTGGCGCGGGAAATTCAAATCACGGAAGGGTTCCATGCTTGTTGATTAATACTTAGGAACTTTTTCGCTATTTTGTTAAAAAACGAGCTGGATGGGCTCCATTCCGTTTATATCCTGAAGTTCAGTAGGGACTATCAAATTGAGAAATGCAATAAAATTGGGCATTGTTCCTGCAGCGGGATCATTGCAGGCTGTTCAAAAAGTGCAAAATTGATGATTTTTGGCATGCTATTTTTATTGGATTGTGTAAAACTTTTGTTTTGATAACTTTCTGTATTCTTGTATGAGAGTCCTGATCTTGCCATTAATTAAAAGCACAAAACATGCATGCAATTTATAAAATGGCCACCCTAATTCTGCTCATTAGGGAAGTGCAATATTGCGACTCGTTACATGTAAGCCTGGCCGTGCCCAAACTTTTCGAATCTAAGTGTACCCTGCTACCATTAAAAAAACTCCCTGGCCACCAATCTCCCTACCGTCAAGCGTTTTAATGATTTGATAAGGTGATTGAGACTCTTATAAACCTCCTAATTTCGAAGAAAACGAACGACGTTGCAATTGAAAATTCTTAATGCTTACATTTCCGTTATTGTAAATATCTCAAGATTTTTTCCTTGATATAATAAACAAATAACACAAACCTACTCGGGTGATATCGGATTTTGTCAACCTTTGAACGAACAATAAGAACACCCGATTGTTATTGGCAATATCACATATCACCCTCGTTGGCCTGTGTTACTTATGTACTTTTACTCGAATTCCGTAACTATAAAGTGCTCACGTCTTGTCTGAGAAAAAGCTGAGGAAAAAATATTACGCAAAAAGTGCTCTGGTGCTACTTTTAAAAACAGCAGGTTGTTAACTGATTCAATTCCACAAACAAAGGAATCTGCGGAGAATATACCAAAAAGATATCCCAATGTCCAAATATAATTTTCGAAGCTTACCTTTTTAGTTCACCTGAGCCAAAGGCTTAGGGTGAGCTATTGTGATCAGTCACCGTCCGTCGTCCGTAAACTTTTACTTTAAACGAAATCCCCTCATAGACCGCTAGGCCTATTTCATCCAAACTTCACAGGAATGTTCCTTGGGTGAAGCTCTATAAAAAGTGTTCAAAGAATTGAATTCCATGCAGAACTCTGGTTGCCATGACAACCGAAAGGAAAAACTTCCAAGTTTGTTCAAATCATGACCCCGGGGTCAAAATTGACCTCGCCTGAGGGGTCATATGATTTTACATAGGAAAATCTTAAAAAATCATCTCAAAAACCAGAAGCCTAGAGCTTAGATATTTGACATGTAGCATTGCCCAGTAGACCTCTACTAAAGTTGTTCAAATCATGACCCGGGGTCAAAACTGACCCCGCCCCAGGGGTCACTTGATTTTACATAGATTTCTATAGGAAAATCTTCAATTTTTTTTGAAAAATAAACCAGAAGGCCTAGAGCTTAGATATTTGACATGTAGCATTGCCTAGTGGACCTCTACAAATTTTTTTTCAAATCATGACCCCGGGGTCAAAACTGACCGAGCCCCAGGGGTTACTTGATTGTACATAGGGAAATCTTCATAAATTTGCTAAAAATAAACCAGAAAGCCTAGATCTTAGATGTATGACATGTAACATTGCCTAGTAGACTTCTACAAACTTTGTTCAAATCATGACCCCCGGAGTTAAATTGACCCCGTCCCAGCGGTAACTTAATTGTACATCGGAAAATTTTTCTAAAAATAAACCAGAAGGCATAGAGCTTAGATTTTATCATCAGTTTGACATTTGAAACATGTAGCTCATATTACTCAGGTCAGTGATCCAGGGTCATCATGACCCTCTTGTTATATTAGTGGTGTGACATTAAGAATAATTTGTCAAGTTCTCGGGGCTTTGTAAAGAAGTTAGTCTTAATGCATTAGCCAGTGCATTTATTCTTTACCAAGAAAAATATTTCTCTGCTCCTGATTCGACCAAGTCACATTTATCTATTAGATATCCAATATCTCTAAAATATCTATTAGTTAGGAATGCGGACTATCTTTATAGAAATCTAATTACTACTGCTGCTGAAAAAAGCTTTTAATATGCCTTGCTCTCACCAAGGAGATTGCAAGAGAGATAATGGTAATTGCACCATGCAAATCTTCACAAAATGAATTGTTTTGAGGTACGTGTACTTATCCTAAATTTACCATGGAATAATTTGTTAAAAGCCGTTCATTAGTGCATCTCTTAGATATTTCTGGTACACAATAAGGCGAAGTCAAGAAAACAGTTTAAGACTTCATGTTCAGGTAAAACTTATGTTTTCAAAGATAAAATGTAGCTTCTTATATGATATTTATTTCTGATAATCAAGAGCATTACGAAATATGGTGTGATAAATGAGTCTCCTTTAAAGGTGGATAATCAGATTTTGGCCATGTAACGGATTTGTTCGAAACTTTAGCATCTGATCATTTACACTCATTTATGTTCACTTAACACTTAATTCAAATTAGATTTTCACTGGAGGTATTTTTAAAATTTCATTTTCCTATCCTGGTTGCCCAACCAAAATAGAGTTATTTTATCATAAGTATAAATTTGATAAACATACTTTGCCTAAGGAAATGTATAAATATTAGACATATTGTAATATATTTGTAAAATATTTGCATTAAAAATTATGTATTTAGATGGAATTCATTAGAAACGCAAGTTTGAAAAATTATTATTACCTCCCTTTGCCTATCTTGGTTGTGCAACCAAGATAGATTGGAAATAAATGAATTCAGAAGCTACACACAGCTTTTAAACTTGCATTTTGGTTCAGATTGTTCAATAGTTGATATGTCTATCAAATGCAAATGTAAAACTAGACATTGTATCGAAATGAAGAGAAATACCCAGCTTTTTATATACTTTCATATTAAAGGGGAGTAATTACAAAATTTTATAAAAATAATAAAATATACATTTCAAACAGGAATCTAACTCTATGTAATCGGTCTTTTTGTTCCTTAAATAATTCTCTACCAGAATATACAAAAAGTAAAAAATGTCATTAAATGTTGTTTAAATGTGATTGACCACCTTTAATAACTACGGTGATACGTATAGTATGTACACATAACAACCGGCAACATTCGTAAACAAGAAATATCTTTAAAAATGATGGTCGGCGAATTGTAATAAGGAAAGAAGTTTATGAATTTTTCATCTAACATTCATCTTTCATCTAACATTTTTCAAAATGCAAAACTAAACACTCTTTTAATTTTTCGCAAAGGTTTCGTAGGGTTGCAATTTTGTTTCGTTTATCCTTAGACGAATAATTACAGCAGTAGTTTGATGAAGATTCATGAAGCGGTTCATGAGAAGAGGTCATTAAACGTGTTTATATTTTTAGCTAAATTGGTCCCTATCCCCATTTGTAACAAAATAGCAGGAGACCTTACGATATTGTTACACATCGAGTTTGATAAAAATCCATTAAATTTTAGTGGTTAATGCGAAGAAAGGCATATCTACTTCTAGCTATAGTGGTCCCTAATAGGGCCCAAGTTCCTATATAAATAAATTTGGAAGAGGACCTTATAATAATGCTCCAGACCAAGTATGACAAAGATCCACCAAGCTGTTCATGAGACGCTGTATAAAGGCATTTCTAGTTTTAGCTCTAGCAGCCCCTAAAAGGGGTCAAATGTCCCAGCTGAATAAAGTCGGCTGCGGGCCTAATAAAGATGCTACAAATCAAGTTTGATTAGAATACATGAGAAAAAATCAATTTAAGGATTTATTTATTTATTATTTTTATTTATTTCTAAAATAGGCCAACTGATCCCGCTTTAACAAATAGCTTATTCGCTATTCATGAATCTTTGGACAATGACGTCACACCTATAAAAAAGTGAAGGTCAAGCAAAACATACAATTGTAATTATTTCAATATTTCTGTTTCATAAGCAAAGTTTGACCGAAGTCATATCACATAGATAAACTGTATGCAGCGTACCTTCATTTCAGTGTAATGAGATTCAGTCATTATACAGCACATATATAATAAAACAGATTTCAACTGAGTTCAATATTTGCATACCATACTAAAGAAAAATATTCATATATAATAAATCAGTCAAATACTTTATAACAAATATATCAAAGCAAACAAGTACTCATTTTAATATGCAATCTGAATAAGTCACAAAAGCAAGAAACATTTTCATATACAGACGACAACTGTAACAAGGAAAATCTTTTAAAAAGCACTTCTCTACATAAAAGTCTCTTATCACACCCTTATTAATGTGATACGCAGACCGTTTTCAGCTCTTTCTTTAATTTGATATATGTTGGTATTTGAACAGATTTTTATCATATTTATTAAACTTACTTATCATTTTGAGATATATTAATATTCTTGCTAAATATACAGAGCCAAAGTTAGCTTTAAAACTGTGAACAGCGTCGTTTAGGATAAACGCTTTGTCTACATTTCACTCAGCGTAGCACAATCAACAGAGTGAAAGAAATTGACACTCTCGTCCAATCAGGCAGAGTGTTACATAAATCTTCCATTTGATAAATTATCTACAATGCGTTATCAAGTAGTTTGATTTGCAAACTCAAGTCACGTGGCATAGGTAACGAAAACGAATATAGACGGCGTCGCCGAAAAATAACGTAGAAAAAGACCATTGATTAAATGATAATTTCGCAAGAAAACAATAGCTGCATGTATTCAAATATTTAACAGATGTTGGTGTCTTTCGAAACTCTAACGGATGAGAATGCTGAGCAGTCGACGGTAAAATGCTGTCTAGCCGATGTTAAAGGCGAACTTAGCGATTGCTGTCTAGTAGATAGTAAAGGCGCACTTTAACGAATATTGTCTAGTCGATGGTAGAGGCGAGTTTTAGCGAATTCTATGGAAAGCCATAGAGGACCCCCGCTAATTCCATTAAGATTATATAGTAACAGCGGGAATTCGGGTAACCCCGCGCTTCTGCAACCCCGCCAGTAGCTCCCGCTGATTCAATATACTGATATAGTAAATGCGGAAGCCGCCGATTTAAACGATCTCCCGCTGATTCATTATGAATTAAATAGTAAATGCGGAAAATCTGAAAACCCGCTGCTTTAGATAGGACCCCGCTGATTCAATATAGTAATTGCGGAACTTCGGAAAACGCGCCCATTCAATAACCTGCGGTATGGAAAGTCATAGAGGACCCCCGCTAATTCCATAGAATTCAGTCTAGTAGATGGTTATGGCGAGCTTTTGCGTTCGATAAACGAAAGAATGCTCAGACGTTTAATAAGGGCTTTGGGGCCGGCTTAAATCAAGCCGAAAATTAGCTCAGTATACTGAGCGTTAACAGAAAGCTTTATATTAAGACCAGTTTTAGGAACGTGTCTATAAGGCTGATATAAATGTACCGTTCAATGCGCTAATCAAGAGAAAACCACCATTTAAAGCAAACTTGCCGTGGACAGTTTCCAGGCTCTTGGCTCTAAAAGTCAAATCATTCTATTGGTCGACAGTGAACTCGTTATTTCCAAAGACCAACATGACAGTTACAGTCCCACCCCAGCCACTTTATTTTTTTAATAAACATGTCATAAAAATCTCCCTAGAAATGTTCAAGGGGTCTGATTCATATTTCAAAAAATAAAAGAAAACTATTCGAGAAAGTTCATTTTCTAAGAATGATAACGCTACGTTATTCCAATTTTTTATTTTGTCCCTTTACATTTTTATTATGCTTGTCCCGGACATAACAAATAACCTGTTCAAGGTATTGTGATGAAATTACACATGTACATGTTGAGGGTTCAAAATGCCAAAGACGTCTTTAAAGGTCTACTTAACGATATGTGAAAAAAACAGGCTTTCAAATAAACTATTACGTTATACGTTACCCAGAGGCAGGAGGCTTACATTGTTCCTACAACAGCCGTTTACAGTTAGTGTTAAGATGATTAAACAAGAAATATCTTTAAAAAAGATAAACGGCGAATTTACATTAAAGACATATGTTTGGCATTTTAAAAATATACATTGGTAATTATATATGTTTTTTTCTTGCCCGCCCTGTGCAGGTTTTAGGATTTAACCCGATATATTTGAGGCCCACTTCTTCAGTTGTGTCTTTACAACAAAGCCTTGATTTTCCAAGCAATTGAATAGTCACAACACAATTAATCGGGCCTCAAATTGTCAAACGTGTTTAATAAAGTTTCACTGTAGTGTCATTTTATTACAAGTCACGAGCTTTTTGTGTTTCGGCCATGGCCAAGTAATTTTGCGTTTTTGTTTCTCTGCTCTGTTATTGTCATTTTTCGGGGGTGTTTTAACAGGAGAGAAAATGTGTGTTAACAGAGAGATTCTCGCACTCACGTGCTGTGATAACACCTTTGTTAAAAAAATGTATATATGCGCGTTCCATGTCAAAGCGTAAATTACGGCCCCAAAACGGATAATACAAAAGGAGAAATTTAATGACGTTTAATGACAATATATTCATTTACTTGGTTTTTACGAATTTTATGCTAGAATAGCGTTAGCGCATGCTCTTTTCTTGTTATAACAGCTTTATAATCCCTCGGGAATCGTTGGTAGCCTCGCCCTACCGGGCTCGGGTACCAACCGATCACTCGGGATTCTGCAGATGTTATAACACGACAACAAGAACAATCTTTAAAAAAGATTGTCGGCTAATTGTAGTAAGACAAGAGGTATATGAGGTTTACAAATCGTGTCGTTCTATTATCTGTCTAACATTTTGCAAATAGCAAAACTAAACACCACACTCAACAACAATTTAAATGGCTCTCTTTTAAATGTTCACAAAGGTTTCCTAGATGTGCAATTTTGTTTCGTTTATTCTACGACGAATTATTACAACAGCGGTTTGGAAGGCTCTTCTCTACACAGAAGACTCTAATCACACTCTTATTAATGTGATATGCAGACCGTATTCAGCTCTTTCTGTAAATTGATATGTGTTGGTATTTGAACAGGTTTTTATCATACTAATTAAACTTACTTATCATTTTTAGATATATCAATATTCTTGCTAGATATAGTGAGCGAAACTTAGCTTTAAAACTGTGAACAGCGTCATTTAGCATAAATGCTTTGTCTACATTTCACCCAGCGTAGCACAATCAGCAGAGTGAAACAAATAGACACTCTCGTCCAGTCAGGCAGATTGTTGCTTAAATCGTTCATTTTGATAAATTATCTATAATGCGTTATCAAGTAGTCTGATTCGCAAACTGAAATCACGTGGCATGGGTCGGTCAAGGTCACGAATTCGTTCTTAATAAGGCATTCGCCGAAAAAAATACACAGCAGTGATATTTGTTTGCGGAGTGAGTTCATTGCCACTATACTTAGTTGATAAACAAGAAAAGTGCTATCATTCCCACTAATTAACATGTACGCACGTATTATGTGGATGTGGTATTACAAAAATAGATATAAGAAGTCACCATTGTTTACAGAATAATGCTGAGGATTGTCTATATATTGATATCTATGTTTTTCACCTTTTTAAACATATGAAGAAAAATGTAAAAGTATCCATAAACTTTATTCAAAATAGGCTTTCTTCTTAAGGTTTAGACCTGTAAATAGGGGATTATATTCTGAAATCTCGACAATTTATATTATTACAATATCCGTTTTTTTCTTTCAGACCGCACCTTCCACTCAATCCAATATCTCATAAGAAAATGAAATGTCTTTGACCTCTGGATAAGTTAGTTTGAAGGCGACCTTATCAAGTATTTATAAGAAGATCCGTTTGAAAAATGAAATGCGCGTATGATAGAAGACGTCAAGTCGAGCTATGTAACGTATGTTTGTTCGTGTTATAACGTCTGAAGACGTGGACGTTATAACACGAAATGAACATGCGCTAACGCTATTCTATCATGAAACGCGAAAAAAAACTAATAAACGGATACATTCTCTCTCGCCATTAAATTTCCATGAAATGCGCGGGAGTACCTGAGTTATTTTTTTCACGTTGACGTCATTTCAATTTGAATTATCCGTTTTGGGGCCGTAATACGTTTACGCTTTGCCACGGAACGCGCATATATAAAAAGGTGTTATAACAGAAACTCTCTGTTAACACACATTTTCTCTCCTGTTAAAACATCGCCGAAAAGTGACAAGAACAGCAGTTTTATGCTAGCATGTTGGATTTAACACCCTGATAAATGTAATAGATCCTCAAATTACGGTGTAAACGGGGCCAGGCTCTAGTTGCAAAATAAGCTTAACAAAATGATAAAGCTGTCTTGTCTTAAAAACGTATTAAAGAAATATTTTAGTAAGTAAATTAGTAGAAAAAAAAAACACTCGTCTGTGCGTTATTGACATATGGCAATATGTAAGAAATAAACTGTAGCTCTTGTCCTTTTTAATTATTTATTGATGCAAGATAAATATATAAAATTTCAAAGCCAAAGTAGCAGAGAAAAGAGGATCCAAACAAAAAATAACCAAGAAATACCAGTCTTTAAGATTAAGGACCATAGTTCTGTCAAAATGCAATAGAGTTACGGATTTAGACCTACTTACTTCTCCAGTGATAATGAACAAGTGTACAAAGTTTCAGAGCTAATTCATATAGTATTCAATAAAGTGTTCTGAAAGTTTAAACTAACATTTCCACTTTTCGAAGTATATAAAGGGCCATTTTTCTGATAAAATACCTGTCAGGGTTATGATTCTTGGTGAAAGCTTGTAACTAGTCCAACTCGTGCCATAAGTAATTATCAGTCACTCTGATAATACGTCCAACTCACTCACGTCAGAAAACAGGCGTTATCATTAGTCTAGAAGCTAAGAAACGAAAACCATATTTTAATTTGCTGTAGGTAATATAGGTATTTGCTAAGTAATATAATTTTCTTGTGACAGAAAAGTCCTGTAACATGTTCTGCATAAAACCTTATGGCAAAAACAGACACTTAATATATGCATGAACATACGCATTGTCAAGCTAGATTTATCCGCTGAAGTTAATCCCGGGTCAAGGGAAAATTTTCTGTTCAGCAATATTTTTCTTTTCACCATTAAATCAAAACTTTGTTAACAATCATTACTGGAAGACTGAAGTACCCCTATTATGCCAGTTTTAAATTTAATTTTAATTCGGTAATAGATGGTCTTTTTGCGTCAAATCGCCATAAAATCCCTCTCGTGTATTCAAGACCTATTTTCAATAAACTATCTTATCATCTTTTGTGTAAAAGCTCATTTCGAATCCAATTTTACTCTCAAATAAGTATCTAAATTAAACCTAAATGATTGATTAAATTAAGAAACTTGATTAAATGCAGAAACTGGTATCGGAACACGGAACTAAAAACGAGAAAATATAAAAACCTCAATGACATGAAAATAATTCACATTTTTAACTATATTATGACAGTGACATTAAAAATGTTTGAAGTCCTTTATCGTTCTCATACACATTTATCAGTTTATATTTTTCTCTTGCATACCAGACGGGGATTTCCGGCATTTTACCGGTGCTGGAAAAATCCTTCTTACACCCGAGATGACTCCCGTGATGTAAATGACATATTACGAACTAAATATATGTAGGAGATTGATGTAGTAGTTTATATTTTATTTCATAAAACGGAATAAACCTCCAATACCCTGACATTTCCGCTTTGTTCCCGATAGCATATTTCTCGATTCAAAAAAGGTTCCGCTGCAACTAATAAAACCAAAGACCTATGAAAATAAAAATGTATTTTATACTTTTTTGATAAAACAAAACTGAAGTAAGCTTTGTTATTTGTCTTTGAAGCATCATGGCGTTTTTAGCTCACCTGTCACGGAGTGACAAGGTGAGCTTTTGTGATCGCTTTTCGTCCGGCGTCCGTCCGTAAACTTTTACTTTAAATGGCATCTCCTCATAAACCGCTGGGCCGATTTCATCCAAACTTCACAGGAATGATCCTTGGGTAGCCCCCTTTCAAAATTGTTCAAAGAATTGAATTCCATACAGAACTCTGGTTGCCATGGCAACCGAAAGGAAAATTTTTAAAAATCTTCTTGTCCAAAACCACAGGGCCTAGGGCTTTGATATCTGGTGTGTAGCATCATCTAGTAGGCCTCTACCAAAATTATTCAAATTATCCCCCTAGGGTCAAATATGGCCCCGCCCCGGGGGTCAAATGGTTTATAAAGACTTATATAGGGAAAACTTTGAAAATCTTCTTGTGTAAAACCACATTGCCTAGGGCTTTGATATTTGGTATGTAGCATCATCTAGTAGTCCTCTACCACGATTGTTCAAATTATCCCCCTATGGTCAAATATGACCCCGCCCCGGGGGTCCCAAGTTTTAGATTGACTTATATAGGAAAAAAAAGTTAAAATATCTTCTTGTCTGAAACCACAACACTAAGACCTTTGATATTTGGTTTGTAGCATTGTCTTATGGTTCTCAACCAAAATGGTTCAAATTGTACCCCTTGGGTGAAAAGAGGCCCTGCCCTGGGGGTCCAAAGTTTTATATAGACTTATATAGGAAAAAGCTTTAAAGATCTTCTTGGGCTTTTGATATTTGGTATGATGCATTGTCTAGTAGTCCTCTACCAAAATTGTTCAAATTATGCCCCTGGGGTAAAAGGGGCCCCGCCCTGGGGTCACTTAGTTATTATGTGAGTTAAATAGGAAAAATACTTAAAAAATCATCTGATTCTATTTCCAAGACCGTTTAATTATAATTACCTGATGACCCCAAGTAATGTGATGTCACTTGACTGTGACCTTGACCTACTGACCTAGTTTCTTGTTTTTTAAGATACAGTCTTGAAATTTTGAGGACATACACAGTTTTGCACACAATCGTAAAACTGAATTTCATTGACCATGAATGTGACCTACTGACTTTCTTAATATTTTATCATCAGTTTGACATTTGAAACATGTAGCTCATATTACTCAGATGAGCGATCCAGGGTCATCATGACCCTCTTGTTCCTATTTACGGACGTTGGTTTCCCGCGCTACTATAAGAAATGGTTCTAAAAAAAGTCGTTCGATTGATTTTATTTTTATTTATTTATTTTTTTTTAATATGGTATGCAAGAAAAATATTCGATCACTGGTTGTAGGAGCAGATGGGAATATCTAGCTCTCGGAAAACTGTTTACGCGGTAACTCGGCGGAGCCTCATTACCGCCTAAGCAATTACCCTCGAGCCAGATACTCCCATCTGCACATGCAACTAGTGAAAGAATCTTATAGTCTGCGTACATTGTACACACTTTGAAATATGCCCAGCCCCTTGCTCACCAGTGAAATTTATGAAACAATATTTTGGCAACGAAACCGGTCACATGATTGCGTTCAATGTGAAGAACAGTGATATTCAAAACGCCTGTGATAAAAACCCTTTTAGTCTGCAAACGCTCAGTAAGGAAGTCGTCAAAATTCGTGTACTATACATTTTCCGTATGGAATTTGTAAATGTTGTTTTTACTCAGACCTTCAGTAAATTAAACTTAAAACTCCTAAAAGACACAAGAACAAATATATTCTTCCTACAAAACACATTGATTTCTCAGAAACGGCATGAAAACATATGTGCTCACTAAAGAGCTGATTATCAGAACAGTGCAACCCTTTTTCTCCCTCTATGTATTGTCATTTTTATTGATAGCTATCAAGGCTATCAAGTATCAATGTATTTGTATCAATACATAAACATAATTCTTACCAGGATGAAAAATATGTATAATGAACTTACTATGACACTATCTACTTCAGGCTGTATGCATTCAGTTTTGAGGCATTGGACTACTGCTCTATACCATGATTGACAATAAAGATTTAAGATCACAATTTCTGCAGGCCGACACAATTTTAACTTACCTATATAAATTGATATTATATTGATAGTATGAAACACAACTGAAATACGTTATAAATGTGTTTTCCTAATAGGGCCCATATGTGCAGTGGATATTTATATACAAAAAACGACAGCGCCTAAAGCTACAGAGTAAGGTTTTAGCTGAATTCCATCGTTTTAAAACATTTTGTTGAAGAAATAAAGTATTCACGTGAAATAAACTTGGGCATACATATTCTAGTTAACGTGGAAAACCCATACTGTACTCTTTGACAATTCATCATGTTAAATAGAACCGTCCGTATGCTTTTCAGAACACCGCAAACCAAACTTTGCAACGATATCATGTGTGGCTGATCGCTGGATCACCAGAAAATAGTGAATAAGACTCGTCTCTAAATTTCACCGCTCGGAATTGCTTCGGCGTAATGAAAGGTTGGTCATTTCAGTAACCTAGCAACAAACTTCCTGTCTTGAACGGAGTTATATTTTATGATTGATTTGTACAATTTCTGAATGTTGTAAGGGAGCAGTTGTTGCTCAGCCTTTTTCATAACTCCATGAAAAGCGAAGGGATTCTTGGATGATTTGAAAGTTTATTCCAAATAACATTGAATCATGTTTTACGTTTTTAAAGTAGCTTAATGCAAAAATAAGAGGCTTTTTTCCATGAGTAACAGAAAATCAAATCAGAATACCGATATTTTCAATAGCCAACAGGCCACACCCATATTAAATTCTAATTCACCTTCCGAACAAAATACAGTTGAAAGTATCCTTAAATCAAACAAACCATCATATTGTCGTGTTGATTAAGCTTTGATCTTTACCATCAGAAAAAAATATCAGCTATAATATTTTGTCCATTTTATTCATATTTTTTGTGAATGACGTAAGATCGCGCTTGCAATCATGCGGAAAGGGTCACACTTGATATTATCGTACTCTTTTATTTTTTTCAAAACAAATATATCGAAGAGCAATGTGTCAACATAACGGCATCATAACATAACTAAACTTCCCTTAAAATATTTCGTATTGACGCCACTGAAATGTGTACAACCAAAATGTAGAAATCTTAGTTAAATTACACTTTTTTTGAAGCAATGATCTTTTGACGGGGAAATGGGAAAATCATTCTCAACATATTACATAGAGAGAAATAAGATCTGATTTCCCGAAAGTCATACTTAGAAGTAGACATGACTCCATGTAGCGTCAGTTTATCATCTTCAGTGTCGTATTTTACTGCTTCTGTTCTCCCTCCACCACGTCTGCGCCATATAATAATCAACAATTTGCAACGGAAATATTATTTTCCATTCGTAAACATATTTGTGACTTGTCATTTCAATACATCCGTTGCAGAAGAAGATTCGTACTTTTTCCAAATATATCATTAAATTGTTTATGTTTAAAATACATATGTATTTTGTTGTAAATAGCAATTGTTGTTGATGTCCCAAATGATTATGTATCACTACTCTTGTCCCAAAAGAAAAAAAACAGATAACAATCTTTCTTGGAATTTATATTGTCCCGTAACTTAGATAGAAGATGCAGAGACTTGCAATCTAAATTCAACAAAATGAATCTGTCTTGAAATATAGATTTTTGTCTTTAATATGATGTATTGCTAATAACTGAAGTAATTCTGTGGGATGATATTTCATGGACAACGTTATTTACCTACGATATTTGATAGATGACGTTATTGTACCTGCGTGATATTCAACGGATAACGTAAATTAGCCTCCGTAATATTCCTAGGATGACGTAATTTTATGTCGGTGATATTCCATACATAACGTTATGTTACCTTCATGATATTCAACGGAAAACGTAAATTCACCTAATATGATGTTATCTTTGTAATACTCCGTGGATGACATAAATTAATCTTCATGATATTCCATTGGTAACGCAATTTTACCTCAATGATACTCCTTGATATTCCACGGATAGCGTAAATTCATCTAAGCGATATATCACGGATGGCGTTAATCTACCTCGGTAATGTACCATGGATATATTCAATTTAAGGTTTAGCAGTATATCACCAAATCACAGAAATGTTTGGTAAAGAAACAATATTTTTACCAACAACCTACCTGTCTAATACATGTTTTACCTTACTGTCCTGTACCATTGGATATTTAAAATATTCTCAAAAATTGTCCCCCTTTATAAATGAATGTCATTTGTAAAGAAATAAAAGTAATAAATTGTTCAAATCGATGTCTATAAAATTTTGTTTAGTTAGAAACAATTGTTTTTCTTTAAAAATTGTTCTTCATTCTGGTTATTAAAGGCACTGACCTCCAGACTTTGGTTAGAAATGATCTTTCTTTAATACTGAAGTTTTGTCATATTATGAACATTAAAATAAAAGTTTTTATTTCTAATTTACCTAAAAATTGCATATCAAGAACAAAAAGAAGCCCGCGTCTCGGGAATCGAACCCGGGCCGCCGCAGCAATAAATTTTTTTACTGTCCTTACCAATATTGCCGCGGAGGATTATGTGTTATTTCTTTAATACTGAAGTTTTGTCATATAATGAACATTAAAATAAAAGTTTTTATTTCTAATTTACCTAAAAATTGCAAATCAAGAACAAAAAGAAGCCCGCGTCTCGGGAATCGAACCCGGGCCGCCGCGGCAATAAATTTTTTTCCAGTCTTTACCAATATTGCCGCGGAGGATTATGTGTTGTTGTTGTGGAACGATCTGGAGGCCAGTGCCTTTAGTGGCCTAAGCAACATTTATGACGCGTTGGACAGATGTGCAGGATAGATCCGACAAGTCTCGCTAAGAATGACATATCTGAAGAAACAAACATTCAATTATAAACTCTGAATCTGACAACATATTTCCTCCACTTAATGGCTATTGAATAATGAGCAACCGACGGGCAACTCGCTACGGGATTCATTTCAAAGTTGCAACATTATTTTTCTTTTTTCTTGCAGTCTGTATCGTGGAACGTAAATGACATGTATACTGTTTCTTATCTGATAACAAGTTTTGTAGGCGTCTCTAAAAGAAAATCCTTTGAAATGCAACCAAGAAAATAATAGCAAATTAAGTTTGATGTTTGTCTCTTCATAGAAAATGTGACGTGCAACACTTCTTACTCCCACTATTATCGGCTCAAATTGAAATATGTGTACAGATACATTGAATGCGCCCCATGATCCTAAAGAACAAGGCAAATAAAACAACACTGCGTGGCAAATACGGAAGCATGGAGGGGACATCGGACTTTTTTATTTTAATTTATCTCGTGGCCAAGCATGGAGGGGACATCGGATTGTTTTTATTTTAATTTATCTCGTGGCCACGAGATATAACTAAAACGAAACAACAATTTTTTAATTCGTGGCCACGAAATATAACTAAGAAAAAAAAAAAGATTTCTTAATTCGTGGCCACGAAATATAACTAAGAATAAAACAAAACAAAAAACAATTTTTGCTAATTCGTGGCCACGAAATATAAGTAAGAAAAACCAAAAGACGATTTTTGCTAATTCGTGACCACGAAATATAACTAAGAAAAAAACAAAAAACGATTTTATAAAAGAGTATTTCGTTCTTTTCTTACTTATATTTCGTGGCCACGAATTAGCAATGAACGGTCAATCGTGGTAAATCAGACGATAAACCACAAAAAGGCATTGTTTGTTTCATTCTTACATGCTCCTTCATTTGTACTGGATAAAAATGCTGCACTTCATTTATGTGAGTAGATCTTGTAATGAGCCAGATGCCATGCAGTACTGTCCTTGCTTTCACTAGATAATCCATTTGCATTGGTTTTATTTTGCTTTATGGTATTAGTTTGTCTTTTTTATAAAACCTATTACTGAGTAAGATATATCGTCGGGTTAGAGCAAAAACCTAGTATCTCCATTTTTGAAAACTTTTCAGGAGAAGCAAAAAACTATCATTTTCATGTACCTTTTATTTAGGATACAATTTTTACACATATACTGGAAATAATATATTCTATGTTCTGTTTAAGTGATTTTTAGTAAACTTAGTAATTTTGGAGTTAGAAGCAAAAATTGTTTTTGCACGAACAGTTTGTACATATTTCAAAGATAATTTTTATGCAAAAACCACGTTTTTTGAGAAACAGTGTTTTTGTTGGAACAGTTACTCAAAAATGCAAAAGAAATCAATGATGAAAAAATATTGCAGTTGCAAATACAGGCTTTTTGCTGGCACATTTATGTTTATTCCAGTCTTAATACACCATGCATAAACACGGTAGATGTACATACAGGATTTTTGCTCTCACAGTCTGATTATATTATCACTAAATTGTTGCGCAAGAACATTGCTTATTAAACTGAGTAGCTTATGCACTGACCATATCCATAAAAGTACTCGGTAAAACACCATTTAGAAACATAATATATTCAGATAAGATAGTTTGCCACAACAATTATAACAGATTTTAAGATAAAAATTATGACAATATATAGCAACTACATACACAACGTCTTTGCTCAATTGATTCTCTATTAAACTGTGTGAAAAGAAGAAAAAATAACAGTATCTGAAGTACATTACTTTAATAAAAAATAATTATGAAAGCATAGAGTAATTAATATTATGCGAGTTATCTGGTATATTTCCAGTTTTTATTCCTGGCATTCAAAAATAGTCATAGGGTAACTTCTTTTTCCGTTTCCTTCAACAATATTTCTTGCTAGGATCTGTGTCTCCATCGCTTCCCTCAAAGTCTGGTTCTGCAAGCATTTCATTAGTCAATTTACTTGTCGGAAGAGACTTGTAATAATCATGAAACTCACTGGGAATAAATCTTTTTTTTCGCAAATTGTAAAGAGGTTTTTCTTTTTTGGCGATTGATATACAGCTTCAGTAGTTGGCATTTGGCTGGTAGTTGACCATCTTTTGTGAGTTGTATCCTCTAAAAATCCTTATCTGTCATACAATATTTGAAGTAACAAGCCTGGAATTGTCTTTAATTAACCTGACCCACTTCATTTTCGTCCAGTTTACTTTCACTCCATTGTCCGAATATGTGATCTTGATGTTGAGAACATTTTGTTTGTTTGTGTTGGGTTTAACACCGTTTTTCAACAGTATTTCAGTCATGTAACGATGGACAGTTAACATAACCAGTGTTCCTGGATTCAGTACCAGTATAAACCTGTTTTCCGAAAGTAGCCGCCAACTTTCCCACATGAATCAGAGGCGGAGGACGAATGATTTCAGACACAATGTCTTTTATCAAATCGTCACAGGGAACATATGCCCTGCCCGGGGATCGAACTCAAGACCCCGAGATCCGTAGACCAATGCTGTACCTACTGAGCTAAGCGGGTGGGCAAATTAAAAGAAGTGTTCGTATTTTACTGGCACAATAGTGTACGGCTTGCCACGTCTGGCCATAGTTATCACAGTATCCCACTAGTTTTGAACGTTAATCTATTTTTTGTCAACTAGATTGCAGCGTGCATGCTGTCGCACTCCATATGTGTGTTGCCAGATTCAAGAAATTTGCAATCTACATTGTATTTGTTTAGTATGCTTGATTGGGTTTACCGTACGTAGCAGACTTGATGAAATAACTTGATTTCTGGTTGGCCCGGACATTCATCCGACTATTATACCACAGTTTCAACTGATTGTGGTAGAGATTGTAGGTAAATGTATATACTCGTAAAAATCTCTCAGGAACCCCTCTTTCCATTATAACTTCGGACATAACATGAACCGTTGCCGTTTCCGAAACTGTAAGCTGGTAGATTAAAGCAACAAAACTTCCTCATACAGTACATTACACTGACTAAAGTACAAGGTGTGTACAGCACCGATTGTAGATCAAAGGTGCATGTGTGTTGCGATTAGTCTTCCAATGGATCTTTTTACAGCTTTTATTTACTGTCATGCTTGGCTAGGTTTTTGTCTTTTTCCTTTTCTTCCCGAGCTGTTAGTTTACATTGTTGGTGTTTCTGGAACTATTGTTTCATTTTTTCTGTAAACACAACATCTTTTTCAGCTACATTGTATTTTGCACACAAATTGCAATGATCATTTTTAGAAACTTGGAACGTGTGATAAAACTCGTGATTAAATATACGTTTGTACATCTGACCAAACGATACTGTCCATAAGTATGGTACGCTGCACACTGCATTATCATTAATGCTTGTATTTCCCGGTGTTATTTCATTGTAACACGCATTATTTTGACCATCTTTAACGTTAGTGTCCATCACTATGTTACTTTGCACTGCGTCATCATTATTGCTTGGAGTTTCATTGTCACATGCACTATTTTGCAACGTTATTGTCTATCATTATGTTTTTTGTTATGCGTCAGCTTTATCATTGTTTATTTGTTTGTATTTTAGGTATAATTTCTTTGCTTTTGTCACACACACTATTATGATTGTTGTTAACGTTACTTTCCATCACAATGTTACATTACACTGTGTTATTATTAATTGTAATCCCTATTGTTCTTTCATTTCTGGACCATCGTCAACGTTATTATCTATCACTGTGTTACGTTGCTTATTGCTTATATGTTCAGGTAAATAAACTTTTCACAAGGATCATTTCTAAATTCTATGATTTCATCATTCACTGTTATTGATTCATTTTCACCACTATGTTGCTGTTTTTCTAAAGCTGAATGTCAGCCTTCTGTGGTACAAACTCAGGGCACCTTTGACTTTGCGTGTATTTGTTTTCTATTTGTTATCCTTCATTTGAAGAATCAAACCAATATAAATTATAAGGTACTTATAATGTTACATTTATTAAATAATGAGTGTTCTGTTTAAATGTTATACTTGATAAAACTAGAGCTATCACAGAAGGTGATGAATGTATCCCTGGCATGCACTGACACTGTATATTGCAATTTGACGCACAAAAGAAAGTAGCATGCACCATGCACAACTAGGGTTGGTACTGATCACTTGTCTGAAGTTTCATTAAATTGTGTGCAAGAGTTCAGGAGATTAGGCACGCACAAAGTCCCATAACTGTGGACATTTTCCTGAAAGAACCTAACATGCACAACTAGGGCTGCTACTGATCACTTTTGTGAAGTTTCATTAACTTGTGTGCATGGGTTCAGGATATTTAGCACGCACGAAATTGCATATGCAGACTTAATGTATATAGTAAAGTGACAAAAAGTCCCGTAACTCTGCAAAGTTTTATAGGAAAGAACCAAACATTCACCGTGCACAAATACTCTTGTTACTGATCACTTATATGAAGTTTCATTAAACTGTGTCAAGGGGTTGACGAGAGATGGTGTGCATTAGATTGTGTCTACAGACAGACAGGTGGACAGGCGGACAGACAACCTGAAACCAGTATACCCCCTTACAACGAACAGAAACACAATTTGTTTTATATAAACAAACTAATAAAATAAGATATTCATATTACATGTAATTAGATTTTCAATAATTATTACCTTAAAACTCTATTTTCAGTTGCTATAATTAATATTGAATACAGTCATTTGTTTAAATTTGTTTAAAATATAATAATCTTTCCTATGCTAGTTTGCACAAAACCAGTCACATTAAAGATGCAACATTTACCTTACAAAAACTGTAAATGAGAACTTAATAATGCAGATTGAAATCCTATATAATTGTTTTTGTATCATGACTTGATGCTAAAGTTTTATGTATATTTGGAGCAAAACTGTCGTATATGTTTATACAAGGACTGGGCTGACATTTAAGCAATTTAAATGTAAATCTGTCAGTGCAAAAAAACACTGCAGTTTTAAATACTTGGTTGCTGCACCAACTGCTTCGTAAAATATTACGGACATGTTGCATTGCATCTTTTTTTACTTTGTTTTTGCTCCAACTGCATGCACAATGACAACCGGTTTTGTTCCAGCAAAAAGCCAGTATTTCTAAAAACGTGGTTTTTGCTCTAGTAATGAATTAAGTTTACAAGAAATTGTTCCTGCAAAGTGATAGTATTTTGAAATACGTGCTTACTGCTGGCTTGTTTAACTATATAGATGTGAATGTTTAGGCAGCATATCAAAATACGAGGTTATGATCTTGGAAAATCGCTAGAAAATCAATACTTGATTTGGTCACAAATCAATATCTCATCTAACAAAACGACATTTCCTATAGGTCTAAAAATTTGTGACAATGTGCAAATGACCAAAATACATGTATTTATGTAAAAAAGTCATTTTACCAAAAATGTATAGATACTAGGTTTTTGCTCTTACCCGGCGATATACTGTAATGTTAAAATAGAGTTTATTCTTTTATAAGTAGAACATTTCCGAATGGGGTTTTTAATTCAATATCCATAGAAAACTATGTACTTCTAATTTCTTTCGGGGAAATCTTTCAGGGTTATATTTGCGCTGGTTTTCACGCGAATTTATATGCATTTCAACTGTCAAACTTGACAGAAACCAACGGAATCTTGCATATTCAATTAGGCAAGAAATTGCATGGTAATTTACCTATTCATGAATATTTCCTATCTTACGCAAAGCTGAAAACATGCTGAATAATTTGAAAATCCAGGAATTGATTTGTTCATAGAATTTGCTTGATAATGTCGGTATGTCTCCGGAGAACTGATGTGATGAAGCAATTTCTGTCAAACGTCATTAGGTAAGTATAAATTTATATTGATGTTGAAAGTGAATCACAATCCAGATATAATAATTTAATTTCTCATCGACTGTTTATGAAATCAATTTAACAAATATGATTCATTTTACGACTACCACAATAGTTCTAGATCTGTTGCCACTTTGCATCGAATGTTTTAAATTATAGAAACATTCTATTTTTTTTCTTGTATCTTAGAATTTTGGGAGCGTGATCAAACATAAAGAAATAATAAAAAAATACTAATATAATTGACATAACTTTCACAAAAAAGCCGTAATTTGTATTTACGACATAAAATCTATATTACCTGCATCGCAAAATCTTTATTATCTATGTCATAAAGTCTTTGAAAATAATCTTAATTTCGGTAACATAAATAATGGCGCATGTTTTTCTACTATCTGATTAACCTAATCCAGCATAAGTGGGAGAGGGATAACTACAACAGGCCCCGCATGGTTTCGTCATGCGCATGCGTCAATTAGTTACTTTTTTTAGACGTTGGGAATTCCAATACAGTATATACAATTACATATATAGCTGTTGGAAATTCCAAAATTTACATATCATTTCGCTTAAAAAAGTATGCATCTTGCCACCTCCAAGTTTGTCAACACGTGTGTTTAAAACCAAATAATGTTGGCCTGATATGTCTCATTAGATTTATGTGGCATTGAAAAAAACATCAAGTAATGAAATAACAATGTAGTATTTTCTTATTAAACCGTTTGAACTTGTGTTGTGAGCTTACTGTACAGTACAGCAGTCTAGATCTAGTACAATTTGAATACGTACATTTTTTATTTTAAACTTTCTCAATGAAAATGTAAAATTTAAAATGTAATTTTGCGAAAATTAGTAATATATTGAAGTAGAGTTCGATATATTAAGTTCAAATAAAGCAAACTGACACAAATACCAACAGAATATTGAAAGTAACTTCGCATGTGTACAGAAGGACAAAATCACAGAATCATGCAACAAAACTCCTTGTAATTTACTGCGTTTTTTTAATGATGTAAACATTTTTGTCTTCGTGTCAAAACCGTTCTTTTTATCAGAACAGTAAGTTTTTTAATGAATTTAAACATAATTAGATCTAAATATCGTTATGCATTTTTCATTAAAGCTCCAGTCTTGCATATTCTGCATAGATAGTGCATGGGTCGGATAGCTTTATCAAAACATGTACATACCATCCTGTTAGTGATGGTTCCCAGGAATATGTACTGGACAATAAGACACACAGACAGACAGACAGACATTTTATTTATGTCTAATGGAACAGCTTAGTATATCTAAATCGCTTTCGACGCGAAATAAAAGAAAAAAAAAGAACAATAGTAAAAAGTCGCGGTTACATATGTCTAACAGCAACAAACGTAGACTGACACATTTGTGCTTGAAAATTTAAGCTGTAAATTTAATATAATGTCTTATATTAAATTGTTTCAACGGCATATGGTATACGCAAGACATTCGGAGTATAATCAGTACTATAGATAACCTAGCAAAACGGTCAAATATACTGAACAAAAAAAAGTTTAGTCATTATATATTTTGCAGTAGATATATGTTTAACTTGTACTTTTTTTTTTCAAATAACACATTGACATTATAAACAACGCGACATACTACAGTATAGGCACTGGTATTGTAAAATGTTCAACATAACGAGTTGAAAATTTGTTGAAATACGTAACAATTAAGTCGCACACAAGAAGTAAATGATGCTTTATTCATGAAAAGTATGCGTAAATATAGCACACCCAATCAGGATAAAAAATCTGGAATTACTGAGACTCAATCTTCAGCATCTAGCCGGTAATCGTCAAATAAAATGTCACATTTTCAAATTACTTCCTTTTATATTGAATAAAGAGTAATCTTGAATGATCCAATAATCGATTATGGATTAATAAAATTGCTGTCTCTTTATGCAATTGTTTTAAGTTTATGCACTACTATTGTTCTTTGTTTCCAGATAAATTTTCGCATGATATTGAAAGGCAATCAACCGACTTAAAAAGAAATATCTTCAAAGTTAGGCATCTCGAGAAGGACTGTCCAAAACGTGATCACTAAAGATTTGTAGGTTAAACTTCAAATAAAGTGCAAAGTACACAAGCTTAACAGGGCCCAAATTAAAAAAGTAGGGCTAGATTCATGAAGGCTGTATCTTACATTTCGCGGCGAAAGATGGAAAGAATTGTTACTTCTGACGATACATTGTTCTTTCTGGGTAGTTCATATGAGTCGAAACGTTTGTTATTTTGAGAAAGGGAGAAAAAGTTAGAGACAAACTGAAATTCGATAAATGTCATTCGTTCGCCAAGGTTTCATGGCTTGGGTAGGTGTTTTGTACAGAGGAAAGACCAAAATTCGTGTCATTGATAAAGTCAATATGATAAAGATAAAGTTTTTAAGCCATATAGCATGCTACGCCTGTTGAAAATGTCTGTGTGAGAACAGAAATGAAAGAAAAAAATCGATGATCAAAAAATTTTGTCACTGTGTTATATAATACGTGTTCTACAAGTATTACGAGTAAATCTCCATAGCGTTACGGTCTCGTTGTATACCTTTTCCATATTATATGACACGGAGACAAAATCTTTTGATCATCGACTTTTTTCTTTCATTTACATATAAAAACATAGAAAAACATGTCTGTGTTGAAAAATTGGTGTTTTGAGGGGAAAAACACGCTGGACTCCTGCCTGCGGATTTGGCGGCTTTCTAACTAAATTCGTAATTAATTTTTTTTTTCGATTGGTTAGCGCCGTTGACTTCAAACCATTTGCCCCCTCGTCGATGTGGGTTCCAGCCTCATTCTGAAAATTGTATTCTTTACGTGAGGAGCCCGTGCAGCTGGTTAACGGAAGGTCGTTGTGTCACCCAGCAAAATGAAAATGCCCAGATACCTCTCTTCTGTAGCCCGGCCCGGCTGTCTCCATAGATGATTTCTTCAGTAATAGATGATTTTATTATTTCAGCAGGGATATGCAACAATTGCGGGGAATCTGGACACATTCAGAATAATTGCCCTGATGCAGATGGTGACTCTAAAACGTGCTATAGTTATATAATTTTTTCATATATTAGAATATTTATAATTCATTGTTCCTGATAAGATTCGGACTTACAAGTCATTGAAAAAAGCGGCAACGAAAGCATTTTGATTTAGAAGTCCTACATTTGCCACCATGGAAAAGAAGGTCGCTCGATCAACCTGAAATCATATTTTAATGTCTCTAATACCTATGTGTTACTTTTGAGTTAAGGTATTGTTCGGTAAAGGAGTGTCCGTTCATTTTAAAAGAAATCAACCACTCGCTAAACATTTCCCGTGACATATGGTCTTACAAATACCTTGGTATCTTCTATTTATAAATAAATTTAACGGTGTTGTCAAATGTGACATAAATGACGTCACTATCTATACATGTAGCATGGTCTGCATCAGTACTATAGGTAATCATGCTCTGCCTGTTGTAAAGACTATGTAACAACAGTTGGAGCCTGGTCTACATCAGTACTATAGATAACCATGCTCCGCTTGTTGTAAAGACTATGTAACAATAGTTGGAGCCTGGTCTACATCAGTACTATAGATAACCATGCTCCGCTTGTTGTAAAGACTATGTAACAATAGTTGGATCATGGTCTGCATCAGTACTATAGATAACCATGCTCCGCCTGTTGTAAAGACTATGTAACAACAGTTGGAGCCTGGTCTACATCAGTACTATAGATAACCATGCTCCGCTTGTTGTAAAGACTATGTAACAACAGTTGGAGCATGGTCTACATCAGTATTATAGGTAAGCATGCTCCGCCTGTTGTAATGACAATGTAACAACAGTTGGAGCCTGGTCTACATCAGTACTATAGATAACCATGCTCCGCTTGTTGTAAAGACTATGTAACAACAGTTGGAGCATGGTCTACATCAGTACTATAGATAACCATGCTCCGCTTGTTGTAACGACTATGTAACATCAGTTGGAGCATGGTCTGCATCAGTTTAATAGATCACCATGCTCCGCCTGT
Organism: Mercenaria mercenaria; assembly: GCF_021730395.1. Classification (NCBI taxonomy): domain Eukaryota; kingdom Metazoa; phylum Mollusca; class Bivalvia; order Venerida; family Veneridae; genus Mercenaria; species Mercenaria mercenaria. The sequence goes on from NC_069362.1 coordinate 34,999,421, forward strand.
TGTAATGACTATGTAACAACAGTTGGAGCATGGTCTGAATCAGTACTATAGATAACCATGCTCCGCCTGTTGTAAAGACTATGTAACAATAGTTGCAGCATGGTCTACATCAGTATGATAGATCATCATGCTCCGCCTGTTATAAAGACTATGTAACAACAGTTGGAGCATGGTCTACATCAGTACTATAGGTAACCATGCTCCGCCTGTTGTAATAAAAATGTAACAACAGTTGGAGCATGGTCTACATCAGTACTATAGGCAATCATGCTCCGTCTGTTGTAAAGACTATGTAACAACAGTTGGAGCATGGTCTACATCAGCACTATTGGTAACCATGCTGCGCCTGTTGTAATGACTATGTAACAACAGTTGGAGCATGGTCTGCATCAGTACTATAGATAACCATGCTCCGCTTGTTGTAAAGACTATGTAACATCAGTTGGAGCATGGTCTGCATCAGTACTATAGGTAAGCATGCTCCGCCTGTTGTAATGACAATGTAACAACAGTTGGAGCATGGTCTACATCAGTACTATAGATAACCATGCTACGCCTGTTGCAATGACTATGTTACAACAGTTGGAGCATGGTCTACATCAGTACTATAGATAACCATGCTCTGCCTGTTGTAATGACTATGTAACAACAGTCGGAGCATGGTCTACATCAGTACTATAGGTAACCATGCTCCGCCTGTTGTAATGACAATGTAACAACAGTTGGTGCATGGTCTGCATCAGTACTATAGATAACCATGCTCCGCCTGTTGTAATAAAAATGTAAGAACAGTTGGAGCATGGTCTACATCAGTACTATAGGCAATCATGCTCCGCCTGCTGTAAAGACTATGTAACAACAGTTGGAGCATGGTCTACATCAGTATAATAGAAAACCATGCTCCGCCTGTTGTCATGTATGTGTTACAACAGCTGGAGCCGTTGGTGCAGTACTTTCCGGAGCAAAGGGCCTTAACGCAAAAAGTTAACGTCGGGCTGAGTGACCTTGACCTTTGACATGGTGACCCCAAAGTCAGTAGGGGTGGGGATGTCAACGTGTACTATCAGACTGCCAAGTTAGATAGCCATGGGTGCATTACTTCCGGAGCAAAGGGCCTTAATGCAAAAAGTTAACGTCGGGCCTTGTGACCTTGACCTTTGACCTGGTGACCCTAAAGTCAGTAGGGGTGGAAAAGTCCAACTGTTGTTACATAATCTTTACAACAGGCGGAGCATGATTACCTATAGTTCTGATGTAGACCATGCTCCAACTGATGTTACATTGTCATTACAACAGGTGGAGCATGGTTACCTATAGTACTGATGCAGACCATGCTCCATGCTCCAACCGATGTGACATAGTCGTTACAACAGGCTGAGCATGGTTACCAATAGTACTGATGTAGACCATGCTCCAACTGTTGTTACATAGTCTTTACAACAGGCGGAGCATGATTGCCTATAGTACTGATGTAGACCATGCTCCAACTGTTGTTACATAGTCATTACAACAGGCGCAGCATGGTTACCAATAGTACTGATGTAGACCATGCTCCAACTGTTGTTACATAGTCTTTGCAGCAGGCGGAGCATGATTGCCTATAGTACTGATGTAGACCATGCTCCAACTGTTCTTACATTTTTATTACAACAGGCGGAGCATGGTTGTCTATAGTACTGATGCAGACCATGCTCCAACTGTTGTTACATAGTCTTTACAACAGGCGGAGCATGGTTATTTATTATACTGATGTAGACCGTTATCTATAGTACTGATGCAGACCATGCTCCAACTGTTGTTACATAGTCTTAACAACAGGCGGAGCATGGTTATTTATTATACTGATGTAGACCATGCTCCAACTGTTGTTACATTGTCATTACAACAGGCGGAGCATTGTTACCTATAGTACTGATGTAGACCATGCTCCGACTGTTTTTACAAAGTCATTACAACAGGCGGAGCATGGTTATCTATAGTACTGATGTAGACCATGCTCCAACTGTTGTTACATTGTCATTACAACAGGCGGAGCATGGTTATCTATAGTACTGATGTAGACCAGGCTCCAACTGTTGTTACATAGTCTTTACAACAGGCGGAGCATGGTTATCTATAGTACTGATGTAGACCAGGCTCCAACTGTTGTTACATAGTCTTTACAACAAGCGGAGCATGGTTATCTATAGTACTGATGTAGACCAGGCTCCAACTGCTGTTACATAGTCTTTACAACAAGCGGAGCATGGTTATCTATAGTACTGATGTAGACCAGGCTCCAACTGTTGTTACATTGTCATTACAACAGGCAGAGCATGATTACCTATAGTACTGATGCAGATCATGCTCTAGCTGTGGTCAGCCTAGATAAAGCTGTCACCTGTCTATATAGGTCACTCCCGCTCAGTCCCGAGGCTGACCGCTGTAGTCAAGTTAGACTGTATTTCCAAATAATACAGGAAAGGGAATTTATTAAGGATAAAATGTTCAAGTGTTATAGCTGAATTTTGTAATTCAATATTACCGTTAAAAAATAATTTGTATAAGCGTTCACTTTAGAGGCCTCCAAGGTCGAGTGGTTAGAGTTGCTGACTCTTAAGCCATAAGCCTCTCATCGCTGTAGGTTCGAAACCTCGCTTGGGGCGTAGAATCTTTCATGTGAGGAAGCTCTCCAGCTAGCTTAAGGAAGGTCGGTGCTTCTACCCGGGTGTCCGCTCGGGATGAAATACTGCACGAAGGGGCACCCGGGGTCTTCCTCCACCATGAAAAGCTAGAACGTCTACGTTCCTGCAAGGGGTTTGACGTTAATGAAAGATAGAGAGATAGACTTTCCTTTCTTATTGATATAGAAATAAATGTAGAACAGTGAGAAAGATTTTTTACAACTTAAACATGCATTCAGGCCAGATCGTGTGAAGGTATTTCTTGTCATGGCCCACTTATTTAGTGGCAGCAGTAGTTCTTAGTTTTTATTATTTTAGGTGTTGTTTCTTTGGGTCGAGCATTAGTTATTATATTCATTGTATTATCACCCGACCCTGCTGATTTCTCACTCATTAGCGCAGATTAACACGAGGTGCCCCGATCCTTCACACTGATTATTTCTTTACAAATTTAAATTGAACGTTTCTGCTGGTAAATATAAATAATTACAGTAACGCTAGTATTATTTCTTATTACAGGATTCAGCTTTAACACTTGAACACGTTATCAGATATTGACTCTTATTTCCTTTAAAATATGTAAATTTACTGATAATATGTAAATAAATAAATAAACAAATAAATAAATAAATAAATAAATAAATAAATAAAGCACATTCTTAGACCAGTTCCTTTGTCAAAAAATTTACACTTGAGCTCGAAAGGTAAGGTGAATATTACCATAAACAGAAAAACATAGTGAAATTGGCTATGTTTATGACCCTTGCTGTAAATACAGAGGGTGTCCAGCCGCATATGTCTCGCATTTCATTAAAACCAGGGGCCACTATCTCGAAGGTACCTTATCTCTTGAAATGTTCGTAAAGGGTTCGTAAGGCATTCGTAGCGATTTTTTCCGCTATCTCGTACACCTCGTAAGTTATGAACGTTCGTAAGCTGTCACGTAAGTTAAGGTGACAAAATCCATCCCTTAACACTCTCGTATCTTTTAAGCATCTCCTTTACAGTTTTTTAAAAAAAACATATTTGACGATGTTTGTATTATTTGAAATAGTCTAATTTCAGTTTTGTGTCATAAATTCATCCAGTCGAATGTTCGGTCAATAGCACAATTGAATTTTTTGTATGGTCGTATTGAAACGGTATGTTCTTTTTAGAAATCATGTTACCTGTATGGTGTCATGTTTCTTTTTGACAAAAGAAATCAACATAACACATAACAACTGTTCATGCCATGTGTTTGCGTCTTCTCTTTCAACAGATGGGCCCACGACATCATATAACAAAACTATAAGTAACATTAAGCATGCGATATGTAGCGGGGCAGACAAAACTACGGTTGTCAAAACGACATCTCGACTCAATATGTTATTACACATAATCATTTTCAGTCTCCGATTGCTTACAGTGTTATTTCAAGCGTTAATATTTTTTCCATAAGACGTTCAGTTTTCATACTGGCCGTGTGATGTCATTCATAGCGTCACCTTCATGTACTTTGTCTCCATTAAACACCACTCACTTTATGTAATCTTTTTCTACACATCTTCGTATTAAATGTTATATACTGTTGTATAGGTGCTTATGTGATAAAAAGATTTTTAGATTTGTATTAAGAAATATGCACTCGTTCTTTCGTGGAATGCTATTGTGCTCCTTAAGTCGCGCAGAACTCTTGCATATTTCTCGATACAAATCTAAACTTTCTGTAAGTACTGGATGTCTTGTCACATGTCGTATTTTCGTGTGAGATACGTTATTATATTATTTATAATAATATTATAATATTGTAAATTATAGCATATTAACACAGTTTACGTCAATGACGTACAACGAGCATAAATAATGATATTAAAGGGCAGCACGAACGGATGCACGGCCATATTGTCGCTATCTCATGTATTGTTACCCGTCGATAGACATTTCACACCAATGTGTGTTGCTAAGCATCGTATGGTATGGACTGCGTTGACCTGTAATAGTGGTCATATCACACAAAACCCGACTATGCGGCATGACCATGATTATTGATAACGCTCATAACAATGATTGGCATGAAGCCGCATGTCGTTTCGCATTGTCGTATATCGTATTTAAAATTCATGCATCTGGTCATGTCGTGTTGTCTCATTTACACAAGTTGGTTCAGAAAAATATTACTATTCATAATTTATGACTTACGAGTATTTTGGTAGAACCACGATGATTTTTAGAGATGTAAATACACATCTTTCGAAGTATGGAAAGACGTAGGTGGTCCTAGCCCGCGTATTTGTTTACGACATGGATGTCATGCATTCATTTCCATTACTTTCAACGCTCGAGATGAAATCGCCATGATATGGAAAAATGTTGCACGATTGTAATTCATTGAAATGCAATGAAAAATATTTTTTTTACTTTAATATAATAATACCCATTTCTATATTATCAGTTTATAACAAAGCAACTCTTGCTTCAGTTCTTCTGATTTTATAAAGTTTTACTTATTAACCATAAATACAAAGCTTGTTTTACCACAGCCTTTAATAACATATAGATGTGCAATGTGGTTTTAAAGTAACACTTTCTATCTCCCCTCATTTTTGATTTCAAAGAACTGTCAACTCATCGGAGACGCAATTTCAAAGTGTTTGGATCGGAACTGCCTACCAATACATTCTTATCAGAGAATTTAGTTTTAAAGCAGCATAAAACTTAAAGATCATGTAAAAAATCATGCCAACTTATACTTAAAACATATTTCCGCTTTTAAGCAAAATAATGTACACGCAATGCAATCTAATTCTGAAGAGAAAGGATTCTTTTAAACTAGTTAAATAGGATGGTAGCATTTTCATTGTATTAAAGTTCGTCATACTGTAGATTTTCATGCCGCTCTTAGTTTATTACACGAATCAATTAAAAGAGCGGGTAGTGCGATGGCACATATGTGATAAAATTCATATCATATTTCAGTAGGAAAAAAGTAGTCATGATTTTAAATTACATATGCGCTATTTTTTTCTAAACAGTCGTTGATTATACGGGCCAAAATAATACGTTATACATGTACTAGTACAACTGACGCATGCAGATATTACCTCGTCAAAAAAGAAGGAAACTGATACGTTTGCAAGTATTATTACATGCGCAGATTTCTTAAATTATTTTTAATATGTGCATTGATGTTTTCATACAAATACATGTGGTGAAGTTTAATAAATAATTAGAAAAACTCGGTGTAAAATTTACGTGTTTTGATCTTTTTTCTGTCTTTCTGTGCGTTTATTCTTTCTTTGTTGATGTGTGCTGTTTTCTTTGTTGTTGTTATTTTTCATCAAGATACGTGCGTAAAACACCAGTAACGCCAACATCTATGTCACCGTAGGATAGAAGTACTCTCTGGAAACATGTCTCCGGACACTTATGATAAATTTACATATATTTAGCCTCACCAACCACTTTTATTATTCCGACCCACAGAGTTCTTAAAACTTATCAATTACAAACTTGTTGATTAATATTTAATTGCGAAAAAAGATATAAATTTATTAAAATACAAATTATTCGGTCAACATTCTCATTATAAACACGTGGAAGAGTCCATTTTATAGTTACGATATCGTAACCTTACGAGAACGTTAAGTACTGTTTAGAGATAGCGGAATAACATTACCTTAGTCTTACCTTAACATTCTCGTAAATCCTACCTTAACTTACGATACGAACAACTGATGGAGATAGTGGCCCCTGGTCTTTAATCAATGACGAATTAATTTTTTTTTTTTTGTTTTTGCTGGGTTTTACGCCCATTCAACAATCTTTCAGTCATATACAGGCGGGTAGTTTCCTAACCATCGTTCCTGGGAAGTACCAGTACTAAACTCCGATCCTCCGACACAATCTACCAAGTGTTCTCACATAAACGATCATGGTCGGTAGCCGGGCTTGAACCCACGACCCTCCAGAGATGAGACGATTCAGTGATTACAAGTCAGCGACCTTAACCACTGGACCACGGAGGCGGTCATGACGAATTAAAGTAAACAAAAAACATGTATATCAACACATGTTTTGGATGTTTTAATATCAATGAATCAATGTACAACTCTATTCTAAGCGCCCCTTCGAAATTCTGACAAAACACAAAAAAGTATTAGACTTTCTATAGATCTATGTCATTGAAAACTAGGAGTAGTCTTAGAGTACAACATTTGAGAAATTGTCTGTGTATTGATATAGTTATCAATAATTTGGAAGACAGGTGTGATAATATTTTTTACACAACTGCTCTATTGTTCTCTACAGGTTAATAACTAAAATATTAACCTACATACCATACCTGCCCACGTGCGCAGGTGTCATACCATACCTGGGCACGTGAAAAACGCATAAGACGAGCTTTTAAATTACCTGAATGTTTACATAATGCGACTTCAGACGATTGCCTTTGCCAGTGGCGTAGGCGTTGAAAAAATGAAATGCGTGTCATGATTCATATAGTAAGTTTACAGAGTTAACCGAAAGAAAACACTAATTGAGGTTTATGTCAGAAAACTGCTCTCCAAATTTGTGAAAAATTAACCCGTGACTGCGACTGTCCAAATTTGAATATTATTTCATAAAAATCGTTCTAAATATATAATAGTGCCAATTATCAAATATGGAGAAGAAAATATAGTCCATGTATGATTCTGGCTGACTTTAATAATCAAAAGGTAGAATGAAAATGATTTTCCGCTTACACTATTTGAAAGAAATACTGAAAAAATATCAAGTAGAGATAATGTTTTAAGGTGCAACGATAAATTGTCAGAAAAAGAATAGCATAATATACAGTAATTAGCCAACATTTTTTTTTCATATTCCAAGATATCTTTGAACTGCACATACGATTGAGCGACTTTTTTGTAAGATAATTTGAAAAGGCATAGTAAAATAATAAACTAAGATTGGCGACATATGGGCCACCAAGATCATTTTGTTCATTGTTGATATCAATGTGATTTTAAGTAAAATCATTTCAATGACATATAAAATATGATTCAAATCGTTCAAAAATTGAAACTGAATTTGTCGCTTGTACACCATTTGAAAATAAATATCAATATTAACAAAAATTGTAATACAGGAACACTGAAATTGAAAAACAAATAACCATCGAATGTGAAACTGAAAACAGCGACAAGGAACATTCCCTTTTTTCGATATCTCCAACCCATCGATGCATGATACAAATAATTAAAAGTGCTATAAAAATAATACGTGAGCATGTGTGTCAGTGCATTGCCTAGCTACGCACCTGGGGTCAGATTTCCAAACATAAGGTATAAGTATGTAAATGATATTCCCGATACATGTATTTTACATTATAAACAGGTTTCCGTAAATGTCTTCCATCTGACATTTTCAAATAAAAAGATAAGATAAGAAAATTTAGACGTTGTGTAAGTCGGTTACTTACCTCTTAGATCGGCGTTCATGAAATGAAAATACCCGCGTTGTGCTGTAACACCTCGAGCGCTACGCGCTCTCGGCGTCACGATTCGCACGAGCGCGGGTATTTCCATTTCATGAACACCTCCTAATCGGTTAGTAACCTATACGTATATGCATGTACATATGTTAAAGTTAATTTAGTTTTGTGCACTTCCATTGTACTTCACTTACAAGAAATACAATTACTCAGTGCATGTCTAAAAATATATATTGTGCTGGCTAAATTTAGATAGGCTATATTAAGATGGGCTATTTTTAAAGAATATTCGCACATGCGCACTTTACCACCATGCGGGGCCTGTTGTAGTTATCCCTCTCCCAGCATAAGTAGTAAATTCTTTGTTTTGTCTTTGAAGATAAGACAACACCATTTATTTTCATCATTTTAAGATTTTATCTCCCTTTTTAAATGCGTTATACAAAACTGGACCACATTATGCTGTATCGCCATATAATGTACTGTTAAAATGCGAATGTGCTGCTTATCAATAAAACGAACGTTTCATTTGGAAAAACAATTACCGAAAGATTAATAGCGAGCAATACAGCTTAAGTATAACGAATATTTCGATTCAAAACGAACGACAACAGAATTTTAGAAACTAACGGCTTCCTCCGACCAAAATGCAATAGGCAAAAGACAGAAATTCGACTCATAACGATTATGTCAATTATTTAGATACTAAACAAAACTTCCAACTTGACCTCGGATGAATTGTTCTCATGTGTATGTGGATCCTCAGGGGTGGGATGCCGTAGGTAACCCTTAAAGAGGTCCCACCTATGCCTCTGGCACATGCAGACTTGCCGTATTAAATTGTTTGTTTTTCTTACTGATAAAACGATTTGGACTACAAAATGCTAGTTTCTGCTTACAGAAGACATACTAGGTGATTTAACGTAAAGCGCAGCCGCTAACGAGAAGGTGGTATAAATGGTTTCTTCTGATAACTACACATTGAATGGTCAAAGAGTGTATGTTGCAAATATCTAACGAAACAAAGAGTAGATTTAGAAATACCAAGTTCATTTGTTTTTGCAATTCACAAGGAAGATGCTTATGCTCGTAATTCGAAACTTGATCGGATGATAGAAGAGAATGCCGCAATGAAATCTGTGAAGAATTCGGAAAATGTCATCGGCCGTATATTCCGAGTAAAGAACATACATTAGGTATATGGAAAAAACTTGAGAAGTCTAGAAAGACATGCATAAGGGCGCAGTAATTCGACTGTCAGACAGAGGATGAAAGAAATAAATCTTGGATAATGAATTGCTTCCCTTGTTCCTATGCGTGTCATTCCTCATCGTACACTGTTTAGAATGGAATTTTATGTCCGTGAAAAGACTCGTCCGCTAAGCTTGATTGATTAAGGCAATACGTGGCAAACTGATATTTACCATCCGTAACTCGAAGCAGTTTCTGTCCGATACCATTACGTAAGGATGACTCCATATTTCCTGTGTCTGTCAATTAGTGTCACTGGTATGCTTCATTTTTCTGGCAGACTGTTTATGTAATCAGTATCCATGATTTTGTATGGGTCATCTGATATTAACAGTCGGCTTTGGTGCGAATTTGGAAAGAATAAAAGTATGGGTGAATCGATCAGTTTACCAAAAATGAGGTTTGCAAATGAGGGATGTCTCGCTATATGTGGTAACTGCTTTTTTCCGAAGCAATGCACAAATCAGTATAATGTTGTTTTTTAATTGGACCACTTTAGGTGTAGTTTTAGTGATATTGTTAATTATAGGTATGGTACCAAATATCCTTTCTTTTGACTGAAAATACATATTTTTGAAAGTTCGTATCAATCCGATTTATGTTTATCCTACTTCTGCTTTCAAGCCTTTTAAGGTAGTTCTGCACGTTTGATAAATCGGAAGAAATGGCGTAACGTCATTTATCCGGAAAAGGTAGAAAAAAGCCTGGATTCGGCGTACGGAAAATCAGTTTATGAATAAATGGCAACCTGTCAATAGATTGGCTCTGCTACTATCTTTTTGAAGTTAATATATGACATTAAAACATCTGACATCCTAATTAATTCAAAATAATGTCTTGAAATTAGCGTGTGCGGTTCCCTTAAATCATGGTCAAACATCTCAAAAATAAGCACTCGGACCTATACATTTTATTTCACCAATTTATAGGCCATATGTTTATTTACAACTGTGAGAAGATTCATTAAAATTTACATTGTAGAAACATTTCAATGAAAATTTTATGAAAGTTATGATTTCAGACTCCCATTATGAAAAAAAATGCGTGAGGTCCAAATATTTCAAATCAGTCTAGAAAAAATCAAACACACGACCCTATGTTTTTATTTGCTGAATTTTCTAAGTATTTTGTGAAGTTTTTAAAAATCAGATTTTAATCAAATTCTACATTGCAGAAAAAATGCCGATCCGATACGAAAAATGCAAAACATCTGATAGCGGCACACAATACGATAAACTGCATGATTTCACTGTTAATTTTGACGAGTATCTTTTCCGTACCAAAACACTAGTGAGACTAATAAATCCGCTAATGAGTTTTTTTAGAGTAGTTTTATGACAGAGATGTAAAACCCTTTGCCTGCTTAACGCTGCTTACTTGTTTAACGGATGTTCGTTCATGATTATTTCAACGATTCATAAGCTTTATAATTTACGATATGCGAATTCTTTTTATTTATTTTTAATTTGCTTATGTTAAATTTATTTCGTATTTGCTTATTTCAAAACAAACGGTGGTGTTTTCCTGCGTAGCGGACTGAAGTTTCTGGTGTTTTCATCTATGCCGGAAAACACCAATCGTGCATCCGGGATGTTAGCCTGGTACCCGACTGTATATCGAGAATCATTCGTTTATGGAATGTAGAGAGTAAACACGGGCACCAGTCTACCGGGATGTAAGGTGACTTTTCTGTTGTAAATGACGTCTGACGAATAACATCTTACAATTTTTAACAACAACAAATACAAATGTCCCGTAAATGATACACATTTAGCCGGATAGGTGTTTTAATCACTGTAATATGTGGTGTCGAAGTAGTTCCGGGTCACTAGGGAGAGGTTCTTTGAAATTGCTATGTCTCCATTTGAAGCTATTGGTATTTTGATGCACTCCGTTGTCCGGTTTATGAAAATTTACCTTGCATTAATATCGTGTATGAACGGCTTACAAACCGCAGAAAATCACACTGTAAATCCTATCTTAATACGGCTTGCCGGTTGGAAAAATATTCTGTCGAAATGATTTCAGTCACGCATTGAAGGTTATTTAGCAGTAATTGAGTATAGGGAATGGTGTTGTCAGTTTCGCAAATTTAATATGAAAATCTTCGCCCGACTGTCTCTTGTACATGTGGCAATCATTAGTAATTGTCCTTATTATCGTTATTTTGAGAGAAACGTTCCTGTTGGGACCAGCTCATTTTCTGATCAGTATTTGCTCTCATATACCCATGTGTATAATTTTGTCGAAGAAAGAATAACTTCTAGGAACAGTTTGTTCATTTCGTCTGACCTAAATTTCGATAGTTACTAATTCATCACACGCTATATTTATAATGGGGTATTAGTTCTCAATTAGTTAAATGTGTTGTTATTATGAGTTTGTGATGTTTCTGCTGTTAAATTTGGATTTTGGATTCGTATATCGTTGGCACGCACTTACAATGTAATTATTATTATTATACCAGATTTATATAGCGCCCTTTTCATGATAAACACGTTCAAAGGCGCTTTACAGCAACTGCAGCCACAGAGGGCGCGAAATCATCCTCTACTAGTACAGACACAGAGCGATCTGACCAGAGGTACAGAGTGAGATAAAGCCCCCAGAACAGACAGAGAGAACTTTTCAGATACAGACGTGATGTAATGTCAATGTAATGTTGGAGGAATCGAGATTACAAATATGACGTGTGGTATCTAGATTTATCCAGTATCACAGTTTATGTTCTGTTTGAAGAATGATATAATTAGTAAACAATGTACCGTTAGAGAGGTTGATATTTATCTTGTGTATTCAAAGTCAAAGCACCTGTTAGATAAAATTATAAGATCGATTACAGTTAAATAACAAGAGTTGGTTTCGACACGTTTTATCCTTACTTTTCTGATGGTGGCTGACCTACATTAAAGAAAAAGAAATCATGTCCTGTAATTTATCTCTAGGAATTTTTATGATGTTTTTACTGCTTCATAATATTGCATAACCCTTTTTACGTGACCCTCTCTCTTATTTTCCATTTCTGAAATGCTAGAGGACACGCAGTAGCCAGTGTATAAAAAGGCTACAATGGTACAGTAATTTCGTTTTCATTATTTCATCCAACTTTATGTCTTCAATATCAGTACATAAAAAACTAGGGAGTGTACATCTCGATTTGATGTAAACAGGAAAAGTCTGCTTTATGAAAGAAACAATTATGAACTGTACAAGATAGTTGTGAACTATAAAATTAACTTAAATCAATCGTGTATACGTTCATACATAAATATACATTAGATACATTATATACGCAAAAAGAGTTTATGGCTGTGTCTGTATATTCTATTTTATCATATTTAAAAAATAAGAATTTCTTGTCAATCTAACTGATTCGAGAGTATTTTATTAAATATCCAATAACTATTAATTTAGACCCTTTTCTTAAGCGTTGTCAATATGAAAGTACAAGATAAATCGTACACAAAACAGTCGTACAGTGACAAACTTTAGAATATCGACATGTACCTCGCAAGTGAAACAGAAGCGGTAAAGTAAAACGCAAAAGTATCTCGAAATGTACACCATAGGTAAAACAGTTGTAGTGTAGTGACATGCTTAAGCTTCTCGACGGTTAAACAGGGCCGGTAAAATAATGGCAGAAGCAAATGTAAGCATTACAGATGAGCAAACTGTTTATCAATTGTATGTATTGAAATGTATTTCATTAAGCGATTTTAATCAATCAACAATTGTTATCCAGTTAGTAATGGAATGTGCAACACCCCTCCTCCCCAGCATCCCTTCAGCGGAAATTTAGTATACAGACATATTGAATGGTATCTAAGATCACAAAGGACCTCCAAATATAACAATACACTGTAGGTATGACGGTATTAAAAACATTTCTTCTTTGAGTCATATTAAATTGTCAAAGTCTACAGCATTTTATTTTACTTTTCCTTTCTTTCACTTGTTGCCAGACCTTGTTCCTTGTATAAAATAATCCAAATCCTATTGAAAACACAGAAAAAAAAAACAATATGTCGACCATAATGCAAGAGCACCGGCTAACTTTGAATGACATCACTATTGTAAACAATGTATTCTTCCGCAAACTTGCCCAGCATCCTCAGCTGTCACTAAGCAACATCACAAAACTTCATATAACCATCTTCCATATATCTGACCTCTTCTAAAATACTCTAGAAGGATATTCTTACTGATTAAATTGAAAATAAAAGCAATACCTAGCATGAAAATGCATTTTTTAACCAAAAAAAATTTGAACTATATAGTGTCAAGGACTACATTCGAGTGGACCGCGGATTACTACCGTCATACCTGTACAGCTACGGGGAGATGAAGCATAATTAATGTAACAACTGTAATCATGTTTTTAATAAAAAAGGAAATTCTTATTATGTGCGTAAAATGTCAGAAGTTTTGCTGTACTTAGTAATTACGCTGGTATGTTATAAAAGAGTCTTCTATAAAGAAAGTTATAAGAAAAAATTGTTAACCAAGGTGTCCTAAATATGCCCATTTTTATGTATTATAATGTATAATGAATAAATCTGAGAAGTTTCAACCTAATCTGCTCAATGGAGACTTCAAAAGTGCCATTTCTGTACGGCTACCCGAACCGGTTTCAAACATCATCATTTCGGCTATTTTTTCCACAACACAGTATGCATAGATTTTTAGCGATAATTTAAGAAATGCGTCAAAATTTAAAATAAAACTGGTCTGGAGGAATGCGAAATAGTTGAATAAGTACCATAAAGAATGATTGTTTTACTCTTTTCCACAACTGCCAATTTAAGCCAGTTACACCTTAAACAATCATGAAAAAAATACAAAAAAAGTCACTTCTTTCAAAATTATCATCAATTTTTTCCCCTTTTTCAGTAACAAATGTCTTTAAAAGTACTTTCATCAAGCAAGTTGACATATCAACAGTATGTAATGAAAAGCTGCTACAGCAGAAGCCTTGTTTTCTTCATACATTGTCACCTGTTGAGTTAATGGGTTTAGAAATTTAAAAAAAGTATCTATGGCTCTAAAACTGTGTGATTTGAGCAACAGGATGCACAATGAAAAGTGACACAAATGAGACACATGCATGTTTCTAGGTAATGCTTCTAAGCTCCTGTCAATCTGATACATCACTCTGTGTGCATGATAGTACTTTGAAACATAAATCCTGGAAATTTCACCCTAAGCCTCCTGTATCTTACAGATTTTTTTATCTCTGAGGGTCCCATCCCACCCCAGACATCCAATTTCACTAAAACTTTCACATTATTCCATTATCCTTTCTCTAGTTTGCTCATAAAACTCATTTAACTCCACTATTATTGCAGAAGACAAAATATAATAATGATCTACATACTGACCCGGAAGTACTTTTAGGTATGACGGTATTAAAAACATTTCTTCTTTGAGTCATATTAAATTGTCAAAGTCTACAGTACTTTATTTTACTTTTCCTTTCTTTCACTTGTTGCTAGACCTTGTTCCTTGTATAAAATAATCCAAATCCTATTGAAAACGCAGAAAAAAACAATATGTCGACCATAATGCAAGAGCACCGGCTAACTTTGAATGACATCACTATTGTAAACAATGTATTCTTCTGCAAACTTGCCCAGCATCCTCAGCTGTCACTAAGCAACATCACAAAACTACATATAACCATCTTCCATATATCTGACCTCTTCTAAAATACTCTAGAAGGATATACTTACTGATTAAATTGAAAATAAAAGCAATACCTAGCATGAAAATGCCCTTTTTAACCAAAAAGATTTTGAACTATATAGTGTCAGGGACTACATTCGAGTGGACCACGGAAGAATACCGGCGCATTACTACCGTCATACCTGTACAGCTACGGGGAGATGAAGCATAATTAATGTAACAACTGTAATCATGTTTTTAATAAAAAAGGAAATTCTTATTATGTGCGTAAAATGTCAGAAGTTTTGCTGTACTTAGTAATCACGCTGGTAAGTTATAAAAGAGTCTTCTATAAAGAAAGTGAACTCGAAATAGTTCTACTGGATAGCCATTTCCGACTTTTCTCATATTCCCTTGTTTGTGATCAGGAATATGTGTCTCTATATTCATTATTTATCAAAGTACTCTTATTGATTCACATGCAGTCAAATAAAATCTATTGATCATTAATATAATTTCCAAAGCACTAAAAGCTGTAAAAGCTAGTAAGCTGGTAAATTGCATTAATTACATGTGAACGAAAAACTGCGAAGTTGATTATTTTCTGTACAAAATGATGAAATTATTTTCTGAACAAAATGATGAAAATCCTCGCATATGTATCTTCACTAAAATGTTTAGAGAAATTTTATTTTCACTCTCTCGTAATAAATGAACATGCTGGCGTTAAAAAGTGGTAATTGGTGTCAGTAAACTAGTATTAGCTCTCAAGCTGTGCCAGTAACCGTATCAAGGCATTGTCCTGCTGTCGTCTTCATGCGATATATGCTTGTGTTTGATTGTTCCACCTGTGTGTTAATTGTTTTCTATTGCATTCATTTGTGTTTATGTAAACATAGTCTGTGTGGATATGTGTAAATTTGTTCATACCCCTATTTCTACATGGAGTGCTGTTTGATTGGCTGTGTTCTTAAAATGTGTTTTTATTTTCTGTTGGTATGTTACCCTTGTTTTTTATTCTTAACCTTCTATGCGTTGGTTGTTAAAAGCTGCGAAGTTTAGAAATTTAGTTGTAATTGCATCAATTGCATCAATGCTCTATCAGCAAAGAGAATAAAATGCGTTTTCATCTTTTCTTAGATAATGCTTTACAAAGTTACATCTTCAATCCTAATTAATTATTTCCAGTGAACTTAACTGATGCATGATCCCCTTTATTAACTTGTCAAGAACGTGTTCTCGATGACTGACACAATAGCATAATTATAGTTTCACTGGTGACTTTGAATGATATGAAGAATTGTGATGATCAATTATCTTGCTGTCAAATACAGTAGAGATTGCTCGAGGGAAAGCGTTTACCAAGGGAACACTTGCATAAGCAACAAGTTCTAAGTTCTTCTTTTGTGCTGTTACAGAGAAAGTAAATGTTGCAGTAAGAGAATTTTTTGTTAAACTAGAGATCACGTTTTGCCTGCCGTTCTCTTAGGCGATGTCTTAATGCATGTTGTACTGTTCATGTTAAAACACATGTCTAATAAAAAAAAGTAAGTATTTATATCTATTAAATGAGGAATGCGATCCTACTAATTCTACATAAACTTTATAGTTAGCCCATCATTCTAGGAACATGTAACAATTTGTGAAATGGGGGACAGTGATAAAGTTCCATGCAAAGTCCTCTTCATATTATAAATCTTGCATATGCTTAAAACATAACTGAATGAATCAGGACACAAGGTAGTTGTAATAATGTGTAAAATATCAAACTTTTAGTAACTGTACCATACATGTGCAAATTTGGTGCAAAAAATGCATAAATGAGATAAATATATTAACAATGCTTTGACGTGCATAGATTATGTTCAATATAAAATAAATGCAGTAGTCATAAGTTGTTTTAATAATTGAACGCTGGTTTGTGAACCAGTATTGCCTTGAAATCCGTGAGTACGTAAAAACTTCCGAATTTAGATCAGCATTGGATACTTATGGTCTCCGGAATTGCGGCTTTTATTAAATCGTTCAATAACATGGCTTTACAATACACTGACCACTTTGTAATCTATTGCTTTCAAAATACGTTTAAAAACAAAATACTGAGTTCTAGACTTTTTAACCCTAAGATCAAAACCACAAACAAGGATACATGTGTTACGGCTAGGGTTTTGTTGTAACAGTTACATTCAACGGATGCTATATAAATATCAAGCACGATGAACGCGTGTATTGCTGATAAAGGTATTTCACCTTCAGGAATGTTCACACAGGACGACGACAATAAGAACTTCGGATTTTGTTATCATATGCATGTACAATTTTATGAAATAAAAATGATGTTAAGACAAAGAAAATGCACATTAAATTAATTGTCTAGGGTTATTTTTCTGTTGTTTTTTCCTCTTGGGCGGATAGCTCAGTGGTTTGCACACTGACCTTCTAATCTTGAGGTCGGGGGTTCGATCCCTGGCAGCTACTCGGGAATTTTCAGAAACGCTTTTCAGTGTTTCCCACCCAACTAGAGGTGAACTTGTCAGGAACCCAGGCAATCCTTGCGTGTATCAGTGCTATACACTGGGCACGTTAAAGAACCAGGCTGTCTATTCGCAACGAGCTAGGCTAAGTTAGCCGGGCAAGCCTGTATCTGATTTCTGATCTCTCTGTCGTGGGGACTTTGTCTCACTCTGTCCCTCTGGTCAGATCGCTCTGTGTCTGTACTAGTAGAGGATGAATTATGCGCCCTGTGTGGCTGCATTTGAACTATGTAAAACGCCTTTGAACGTGAAATTGATCATGAAAAGGGCGCTATATAAATTTGGTATAATAATAAAAAAAACGAAATACGCATAACGGTAAAATATTTCATAACGAACCAAACCGAAACTGCATAGCAAAATAATTAATTAAATTGATTTTCGGGAATGTGTTGAAACATATTAGAGACATCTGAGATATCGTCTGCCTAACTAATAGTAACGCTCATATAAATTTGAGCTTATTACATGGAACTCCTTGTCGTTTGATATATTTCTTTGCGAACTTTATTCAATAACTACAGCGTTTCTGTACAAGTCCTTAATTTTTTAAATATCATGTAAAATAATATAAATTTTGAACGAGTTTGGTGGCTGATTTACCTGCTTACATGGTTAAAACAAAATTTCTGAAAAAAGAGAATGCTTAATTTATTCCTGACAGCCATTAAGTACATGTGCAACATAAAATAGTTCCATTCAACGACAACGATGAGACAGAAGTAGTCCAGTCCAAGATTATATCAGGTCAACCTGACCGTTTGGATTATGTAAGCTTGTTACATCACTGACTGAATATGTAAGTTTCTGATTCATGTGGGGTCTCGAACAAGACAGTTCTACTTTGATTTATTACTTGTATATAGAATGTATATAGTAACATGTCAAGCGGATTTATTTACCATTAATAAATAAATGCGTTTACATCTGGCTATTTAACTGACAGGCTTTCATACACGATGAAAATGTGTTCAATAAGTTTTGCGGCTGGCTTTCCTACTGTATTCATCTCGAAACCATTAATCTGTTTGTTTCTTTTCTGGAGATAAAATGTGTCATCTGAAAGGTTTCATTAAATTGTATTTGCAAAAATTACGTATAGCATTAGGCAAACATTGATAAACTGTAAATGCAGTCATTCTCTGCTTCCTTTAAACCGTCAACAAGTATTGTTAAGAGATGGAGTCACTGGAATTGAACAGGAAAAAATCTGCCAAAACCCGTCTCCATCAATGTTACTAAAGCTTTGGCTATAAATAGAAGCATAACATTTGAAAAGCATATGACAACGACTATATTAAACTATTTCGTGCATAATTGATGCACAATATCCTTGAGAAAATAAAATCTAGCTTATGTCAAGATCATTCAACTAAGTTTCATTATGCAAAGTTCAGGTCCCATCACTCCTCATATCATTTCTAAATCTTGTTCTGATATTTAGATATTTAGATATTTAGAATGCTTTGAAAATACATCAATAATGTGAAGTTCCTTTTAAAGTACTTTAATAGCGCATGGTATTTAACGTCGAAGATTAACTAATATACACTAGTAGATATTTTAATCCTGATGTACCTTTCAAACAACTGCAAGCCACAATTCTGTAAAAGATACTTAACATCTTTATTGCTTCGAGATAGTAGCCAGCCTATCCTACATACTTGGTGTTGTTGTTGTTTATCCAGGAGGCATGTTTAGAAAAGAAATATTTTATTTCCGGACGAACGCAGGGAGGGAGAAAATAATTCCTTTTCTTTTCGGTATTTAACTCTTTGGGGTAGATATTGCACGGGATTTTCTTGTATTGAGCGGGAGAAATCAGTTTCGAGGTTAGCTAATGCACAGATAGGTTATTATCTGATGCGACAAATTTCTCTGTAAATAGTCTTGCTACGTTTGGAGTTATAATCATGTTTATATTTATGTTATGCTATTATGAGTACGTGCTTCTAATTCTGATTTAAGCATGATTACCATGAAAGCCGGGGGGGGGGGGGGGTACCTTTACTGTTCGCAGCATTGGATACCTTCTACCTCCCCTTCCCTCTAAAAACGTATTTGGGGGAGAAAAAAGATATATATTTAGGTTTGGGTTGGGGCAGCTGGCCCACAGTTTTACCGGACTTTCTTTGTTATTTATGAAAAGAAAAAGTCGTTTATGTAGAATCACTCTATCATTTTTAGAAAACGTTAGTAACAGTTAGATGTTTTACATTTAGAGGTAGAGATGTGTACAGAAGGTATTATATCATGGATATGAGTTAACATTATAATATATTACGATTGATATTGTTTACATAATATGTTCTGTCAAATGCCAAATTCATAACATGTTACAAAATGATGCATGTAAAATAAAATAGAGATAGTAGCCAGCCTATCCTATTTGTACAACATCCTTGTTGTATATTCAGGAGGTATGTTTAGAAAAGAAATAATTTTATTTTCGGACGAACGCAGTTGGGGAGAAAATAAGCAAACGTATTGTCACTCCTACTAATTAGTACATGTGCTGGTACGTCATGCACATAAAGGTGGTAATTGGTTACTAACGACAAACCTTACGTTGTGAGTTGCCAGCAAACTGATAATTGTCTCGTATTTGATGTAAGAAATCATGTAAGGAAAACGAAGGACATATGAGCCGTGTCATGGGAAAACCAACATAGTGCGTTTGCGACCAGCATGGATCCAGACCAGCCTGCGCATCCGCGCAGTCTGGCCAGGATCCATGCTGTTCGCTAACAGTTTCTCCAATTCCAATAGGCTTTAAAAGCGAACAGCATGGATCCAGACCAGACTGCGCGGATGCGCAGGCTGGTCTGGATCCATGCTGGTCGCAAACCCACTATGTTGGTTTTCTCATGGCACGGCTCATATATCACATGATTATGTCTTAAATGACCTGTATCCATTCTGACTGAAATACCAACATCAAAAGTTGACGAAACTGTTACATAATGTAGTTGAGGAAATTTAAGTTTATATGTTAAAATTATATTATTTTTTGACAAATAATTAATAAGTGGTATTTCTACTGCCAAGGTGGTATGACGTCATCTGGCCTAGTTTTGTCTCTTTTTTTGCTTTGCATTTTCTTAAATATTTCTTGTTACTTACCTATTTTAAAGCTACGTTTTCTTAAATCGTGTGACTATTAACGGGACATTATTTGGCAGGCACATCGTGTTTGTCATCGCTTGAAGTTTTGCGATAACATTTCTTGTTTTGATTAAAAATTCAAGAATAAGAAAGAAACCGACGCTTTGATGCGTTAGATTAAACACACAATGAGAGTATCTCTCTAGACCTATTTGAAAATTTGGACCCTAACAAAGGATCATTTCGCAGAATCTGTGGGAAAATTATGATTTACAGACAAGACGGAGAAAAGAAAAAAAATCTACAGATATTTCTAATCGTCGTAAATAAACATCATTATAGGGTAAAAGAAAGTTTGTAAGTACATATGCTTTTGAGATGTATGCTTGTATTTAATGAGTCCTGCAAATTTCAAGCTGATTTTAAGATATTATGTTAAAAAATCGCATGCTTAAACACATTATTAATTTTATCAACATATTTTATCTAAAGAAGGATAGTAATGTTGTCATTTTTATGAATTAACTTGTTTGTTTTTAAGTGATTTTTACTTCCGAATGTCTGATCTAAGTTCATTTTGTGTTTTAACACCTTTAGAATCCCTCGGGATTATGCAGATGTTATAACAAGAAAAAATGTGTTATCCCTACAATGAAACATACACTGATATAAAATGCAACTTAGTTGATGAAAATGATCATAAGACTGGTGTAGCTAAGTTAAAGTGAAATAAAATTATACCTTAAAGTTTACTTAACAAATAATCAAGGCCTTCGAGTGATTTTACCACGGTTCAGAGTCCAGATGCGTAGAAGGCCTTGATTGTTTTCATTCTGACATGCTCATTGGCATATTTCAATAAGTATTATGGACTTCATTTACCCGAGGTTTAATGTGTCGGACGTCGTGTGGCAATATTTGACGTCATAATTGACGTCATAATGCTCTCTTACCGGTCCGCCCGTCAGTCGTTGTTTATCGTAGAATATAGTTAGCTTGATTCCCTTCTTTGTTTAACTGGAAATCAAATCGAGTCATGTTAGCATATTGCATATAACATAATGTGTGATGCTGGGATCCAGCTATCACTGTAATTAACCTAAATCGTCCACAAATGACCCATTTCCAATTATTTATAGCAATTCAACTATAATTATATCAAAAAAGAATGCATGTTGAATGATGCACTACCCGCCCGGTTAGCTCAGTACGTCTACGGATCGTGGGGTCGCGAGTTCGATCCCCGGGCGCGTATGTTCTCCGTGACGATTTGATAAAAGACATTGTGTCTGACATCATTCGTCCTCCACCTCTTAATTCATGTGGGGAAGTTGGCAGTTACTTGCGGAGAACAGGTCTGTACTAGTACAAAATCCAGGAACACTGGTTAGGTTAACTGCCCGCTGTAACATGACTGAAATACTGTTGAAAAACGGCGTTAAACCCAAAACAAACAAACAAAAATAATGCACTATCTGTGCCTATGTATCACGTTTTAATACATTAAAAATACAAATTATTCTGACAATGTGAGCCGAAGCTGCGACCGTGTGACTGAATACCAAACTAGACAAACAAACATGTTTTCTGTTAGGTCTCTACTTTCCAGATTTTATTCAATTCCGAAATTTGTCATTTTCAGTCAAATATGTGAAGTTTCTCTATTGTAGAAAGCAACTTTCAATTATTATATCGTATGTAAAGCAAGATTTTATGTTTTAATCTGTTGAGTTTTTCATTTTTGTTATGTATTATTCTCAGTTGGACCATTTCCACTTTTACCAAAACGGGTCTATAATGCTCAAATAAGACACATACTGATAATACTGTGAATATTTAGGACCTAGGCGAATATGCCAGTGATCGTATATGTTAATTATGTTTATTCAATTAAGCAAATATACATATTAATGACGCTAGAAATGGAATACAGATGAAAGATATGCAAAGATCCAATTCAGTTACATGTCTCATCAATCACCACACTCAAAATTCTGTACGGAATATGGTAAACTTTATTTGTATCGATTATTCTGAAAATATTGTCATTTTACGTATTTTGATTAATTCACCTTACGCATATTTTCTAAGAAAACAATATATAGCGGTAAGAATTTGAGATATACGTATCTGGATGGCACATTTTGTACTTTTAGAAAATGTCCGACCGTTTTTCAGTAAAGTAGGCATGATAGTACGACATGATGCAAATTACTGTGTGTCAGGCTAAAATGGACCATGAATTGGTTTGATAAGCACAAAAAGAAGACTATTTCATATACAGCACGCCTTCATGCAGTCTTCTTTGTATGAAATAACTAACAATTATAAAATAAACAAGCAAATTCAGTGAATTTATATCCCCCGCCGAATAAGTTGTTTTGTGAAATGAAGGGACTGTATTTGAAAGACTTTCAATTTCCAGATATACACAAGATATGTACAAAAGGACCGTGCAACAGTTTGTTGGTTCCTGCTTTTTACAATTCCCAGGCGAACAGCTCTGTGCTATAGTGATCGATATTTGTATTTATGAAGATCCATCGATGGGTTACTTTGTTATGTGGGAATTTATGGATTGTAAAATAATCCAAGGGCAATGACTCTAAAGTTGATGCAGTGATCCTGACGAAATTATGCATGCAATACTACCTTAAAGTCATCTACAACTGTGAAAAGTTTCAGGAAGATTCATCTATAGGTTACTTCTATATAGTCAAAAATCCCTATGTTTTTACCAAATCATGTGGAAACACTTTTCTTTAACTGGGTCAAGGGGAATACTACATTATGTGAGCAAAGGGTATGTACTAATTAATGATTATGTGAGGTTTAGTGATCCTAGCTGAAATATTTTCTGATTTATAAGCATTTTCAACTTTTTTCATAAAAAAAAAATCAAAAGGAAAAACTCTTACCAACCTTTACTTGGTCGAGGGGGAGTGTGGTGGTGGGGGGGGGGGGGGGGGGGGGGGGGCGATAATACTATATATACGTAAAGGTCATGTACTAAGGAATAATTGTATGAGGTTTCGTGACTCTAGCTAACTAGTAAATACTTTTTCGAATCATAGGCATTTTTAATTTCGGACGGACTCACGTGCGAACAGCCGGATGGACAATGCCAATATAGGAGAATAATAATATCAGGTTAAACAACATATTAAAACGTTATAAAACCTTTGCATTTAAGCATACTTATGTATTTCTTAAAAAAAAGAATAGAATGACATTTAAAGTTACTAGAAAGATACTGTAATCCACAAATATGCTCATGTATATCATGTATATACACCGAATTTTAATAAGGAACAAAGCGGAGGTTGATGAGTAAGATTTGGCCCCTGGAAACTAATCTAAGCCCTTCGCTGGTTGATCAGCCCAAAACCGTTCCAATGTGGTGTCCTACTATTTTGCGTTTCCATGTATATATTTTTTTTGCTACTTCTGTGTTGATATTATTACATTCATTTGTGATTATGTCCACATATTATCTGCCTGTGTGCACGTATATATAAATAAATACCAACTCTTATTTCCATTTGAAGTGTTGTATGGGTGGTTATAGTCATTGAAGATTGACGTGCGTCCTTGTTTATCTGCAGAAGCAGCCTTACACAAAACACATTTACAGTAATTCTGCACGTTTCATAACCCGGAAGTAATAGCGTAACGTCATTTATCCGGAAAACGTAGAATAAAGCCTGATTTCGGCCTACGGAAATGGAAATCGTTTTATGAATTTATGGCAACATATAAGTGAAATTATTACAACGGCAACGTTACTATCTTTCTTTAAAGTTAAAATATGATATTAAGGATCTGACACGTTAAAAAATTCCGAAAATATCTTAAAATTAGCTTGAAAAGCGCGGATCACTTTAATCGGGGGCAAATATCTCATCAAGCGTACGGACATATACATTATATTTTACCACATTAAAGGCCGTATATCTTTTTACGACTGTGAGAAGATTCATTAAAATCTGCACTGAATTGATTACGCAAGATTTCTCCAGATTCTGTTCATTTTGATAGCAGACATTCTCGTTAGAAGTTTTGTTTGTTTGTCAGGGTAAAACGCCGTTTTTTTCCCAACAATTTTTCAGTTACATATCGGTGGGTAGTTAACCTAGCAAGTATCTGTCGACTTTCCAATGTTATTCAGAGCATGAAGGACAAGTGACTGGGAAGGTCATGCAGATAGAATTATTTTGTGAACATTCTGGCTTCAGTATTTTATTCGGAAATAATAAAACATAACAGTACACACTCTGTTGTTGTTTTTTTTCTACTCATGAGTACAAGACAGTCATTAAAATAAAGCATAATACCGCTTTCCGAAATTATTCGCAAAATGAAACACGGAATGCAAAAGAATGACGGAAGAGCTGTCATAAACAATACCCAATTGCTAAAACATTATTATTATATAGAAACGTCCGTATTACACCAGCTATGTCAAATGTTGAGAAGATCCTGGATATCAAATAAAGACATGTTCCCATTGCATTTCTGTAGGAAATGTATCAAAATGAACAAGTAATCAATTTGTGTTAATAAGTAATCTGGTTTAATTTCACTCTGAGACAGGGCTTACTGGTACTTGATAAGAAGATCTATAAGGCGCCATTATATATAGATTTCTGGTGGATTAAATCGAAATTTACTTTATTCACTTTGAGAATTTCGTATCTGTTAAAAATATTTCGATTTTATATTACTGGTTCTTTGTAAGAATCCAAATCCCCAGTTAACTTATAGTCATTTTGATGATTTTAGACATTGTTGTCTGTATTAAAGGAAGACTGAATTACAACGCAAAACTTCGTTTCTGTAGACAGGAGGCACTGCTTTTAACATTTTCTGCTTTTTAAAAACTTTTATCAGTCTAAATTGGCAGAAGTATTTCCAGTTATTTTGATATCCAGTTTGTACGGGGGACGAGCCAGATTTTACGATGACTTTTCTTCTTAAACAAAGATTTAGTAATATTTCACAGTGAAACTTTGTTGTTTGTTTTGGGCGTTATGTGTTTTCTGGAAATCTACCCTTATTTTTTATTTTTTATCCGAATGTACTTTCATATATCTTCTAACTGTTGCTTGAAACAAGAATTTATCGTTGTTACAGGTACAATAGTACTAAATAGGTATTCAAGCAGCACTTCCGGGCTAGTCAGATAATGGCGGAAAGAAAAAAATCCTCAATGTTTTCCCAGTTAAGTAGCATTTTCAATTATATATATATATATATATATATATATATATATATATATATATAAAAATGTAAACAAGCCTTATTACACATGTGTTCATGTCCACATCTTAGCTGTCAGTTTGGAAGATACTCCATAGTGCTGACCTGTCAGACAAATCTTCTCTCTTAGAAGACACATGACCCCTACTTTTCTTGGGTGTTGTTTTGTGGTTTATAGGTCATTTAAGAACATAAGGCTAGTAATACGTTTTTAAAATTTATTTACTACTGTATACCCTAATAGTAACAGGTAAGCTCTGGAGCTATGCATTCAAGTGCAAATATATTTAACAATATAAACAAACCTTGCTAAGATCAGGCATTACGATTCTTTCAAAATAATATACACGGTTACTCTTGTGTTTAAAATCACTCATCTACATATGAGAAAATTGTAGCGATACCATATTTTTGAAACCATTGGCTATTTATAATATCGAAGATTTAGGAATCACAGTTCGAATATAGGAATGATTATAGTCTCACTTTTTTATCAAAACGATATAAAATACATTATTGGCAGAGTAATAAATTTAGAATCAAATTATGTTCAAAATGAAGTTCTCCTGAAGTTTTGTGAAACAAGTACTATTAGCAAAGTCTGTTATTGATTCAATGTAAGATATTTGACAGCAGTATTATCTTTGAATTGAAGGAAGAAATTCACGTCCCTACGACACTTGCCCCGGGTTTCCAGGCCCTCACCTATGTCTGACTTTAACACTATGAAATATTATCTCCAATTAAGAATCACAAATCGAGGGCTGAGCGCGAAACTATTGTATCTTGTTCTTTATCTATATACAGTTACAATAGTTTCGCGCTCAGCCCACGAAATGGGATTTATTTAACGTTTTCTAGACAGGCACTGTGTTAGGAGTGTGACATTTTACTTTCGTATAATTGTACAAAATTGAATGTAATAACGCTGTCGTCTATGTCACCAGGCGTCACAGTTATGGTAACATTAATTGAAACAATTTCTAGACATTTCTTTATGAATATATGTTTTTAGGACATCAAGCTGCTGTGGTAAGTTAAGTATCTGTTTCCGGCAAAAGATTAAAGTTGTATGGTGTAGCAGGCAGTAGCTTATATTCCATTATACTGTTTCATAAAATTAAACAAAATTATATTTCATTTAAATGCATGAGTTTTCATACATTTGCATGTAAAGAGAAATTGATGATCCGCTTTAACCTGTTTCTGCGTTTAAAACATTGGTAAATCAAATAATGGTTCAATGAACAATGTAATTATTCTCAATTAACCATAGTAATTGTGCTAAAGTCTGTAAAAAGAAAAAGAAAAGCATTTTTCTCTTACATTAACCTTAATCGAAAACTTTCTTCTTTAATATAAAAAGTTTCACTGACGGTTCTAAATGATTAGAAGAGGAAGAGAAATATGCAACTACCCTTTTGCAAGTTGCGAGAAACCGTAAAAGATACGAGGTTATTTGTATCACTTATCATGAAAACAAATATTAGTTCATCTGTTCTTGATTACTACAGACAGTTCTAAGAACGAACATTGTTAAACCCTTAGCCTTTTTCTCTATAATTGCTATATATCTTGCAAAGAACGGTCGCTCTTCAATTGATCAAGTAAAAGCAGCTTGCATTGACAGGGAAACTAATTGAAAAAGAATTATCTGTACTACAAAGGAATGATAATTGTTGAACGTGAGCTGATTTATTCATAGGTGTTGACAGATCAATGACTCCAGTCATTATGTAAGTACTTTATCCATGCTGGCAGAGATACATGCAGACATACAAAATAGTTTGACATTTCCACAAACTTTGTTATGATTAACCAACACTTCATATGACACGACTGTTGCACCTGCATTTAATCTAACATTTATAAAAAGTGCTAGTTGTATATATATCTAAATTTTCATGTAAACGATATGTATGTAGTCTTATACGCATTGTTCGAAAAGAAATGACGTCGGTGTGATCAAACATCCCTGACACTCTCGCTCATTTTTATACAACTTTAGTTGCAGTGATCGAATTTTTTCCCCAGATTTTACACGTTTTATACTGCAGATATTTCAGTCTTAAGAACCAACTGAGTCATATGTAATAACACGAAAATCATTTCCAAAGATCTTTCATACCTGTACTTAATTTCAAACTAGTTCTAAACTTATAACAGCACAACTTGTTACCATGTTACCTTAACATATATGGGTAGCGCTTATTTCATAAATATATTACAGTATTGTTTAAATTCTAATCTACAACACCAGTAACGTATTGTCCCTCGGCAGATCACATTCTAGTACACACTGTCCGTTTACAGTCCACCTTGTATA
This sequence comes from Mercenaria mercenaria, assembly GCF_021730395.1. Taxonomy (NCBI): domain Eukaryota; kingdom Metazoa; phylum Mollusca; class Bivalvia; order Venerida; family Veneridae; genus Mercenaria; species Mercenaria mercenaria. The sequence goes on from NC_069362.1 coordinate 35,027,678, forward strand.
TATGTTTCTGTTGTTGACATGGAGCATAATTGAGCCGCGCCATGAGAAAACCAACATAGTGGGTTTGCGACCAGCAAGGATCCAGACCAGCCTGCGCATCCGCGCAGTCTGGTCAGGATCCAGGCTGTTCGCTTTTAAAGTCTATTGCAATTAGAGAAACCGTTAGCGAACAGCACGGATCCTGACCAGACTGCGCGGATGCGCAGGCTAGTCTGGATCCATGCTGGTCGCAAACCCACTATGTTGATTTTCGCATGGCACGGCTCAATTAATGATGTGAATTACATGGAGTTACAGCAATATAAAATACCATCGGCGGAGATAGGGGTCTAATTACTTAGAGTATGGAAGCGAATTGTCTGTAAATGCTTGAGGTAGGATATCAATCACACTGCGATTAATCGGTCAGTCACCAAGACAATAGGGTAACTGGTGGTTCATTGTATACATTAGCATATTGATAACCTTGTGAATCAATGCATTCAATGCAATAGTTCTAAAGCGATATATATATATATGTCACATTCAAACAAAAATTAAAAAGCGGATTATCTGACAAAATGTAAGTTTTCGTTATGAGTCCGGCTCTTTGAAGTTGTCTTAACGATAAGTTGCCGAGTCATACAATCTATAAGAACCTTTGAAACGATAGAACTCAGCAAGAAATAGCAGACTTTGTTTCATAGAGTATGTTCTTGAGCGAGTATGAAGTGTGTAACACGCCTTCAGCTTAAGCTAAATTCTTAAATACAGACACATTGAACGGACTCCAAGAAGAACAGAGCCGAGACGTTTAACATACATTTTTATAGACACCTTAACATATAAATATTCTACATACTGAACAATTTCGATGAATATTTGAGTTATTCAGAATTTGTGTCGTCTATTTTGATTTATAATGTCTATGAATTCCTTTTATAGAATTTTCCAATTTTTTAAATTAATGTAGCACCTGGTTCGCAGTATCAATTGTCATTTATATTTTGCTTTAAACTGAGAAGGCCTTATATGTATATTTCTTATTACAGATTCTTGATTCGTATATTTTGATATGATCATTTTAAAGCAGCAAGATTTTTGAACACGCTTCCATTTTACGTTGGACTTTATAAAAATGCACGCTTATCTAAAATGAGTGGTTTCACGTCCCACTGACACAAGAATATGTTTATAAAATGCTTCTTTTTTGTTAAGGGTACACCATGCGACTACCATTTTTTCACAATTTTCCTTTATAGTGTCTGTATACCTTTTGGCAGCGATTTTTTGTAAACGAAATTCCGGGTACCAATCAAATGTTTATTCAACCTTAGACACCTTAGACCTGACCCGCGTGCTTGTCAAGCAGTAGAAAATAACATATTTCACACACGACGTTGTACTAGAAAACGGTCAATTACATGCATATGTTTACCTTTACCAATAATGATTTATGATGCTATTAATAATTAGTACTTACAGAGATCTTACACCTAGCAATGGCAATGGAAAATTGAATATCTGTTATAACGGTCCTAATTACGAAGATGAAAGACTGCTAGATTAGAGAAATGCAGAGTATGCCAAACAAACATTACAACCACAATACAATGTTCTCGTTAAGTTGTTATAAATTGACAGTATTTATGTAAGTTTGAAAATGTTTTGTGTGAGCTAAGAATGCTCTCACTTTATCGCTATTTCAGATTAATGTGGTAATTGTTCGGCATTGCCATATTTTATGTTTCTTTGAAACATGGAGTATGTTTCTTTGAAACATGGAGTATATTCAATATACCATCTATGAAATAAACTTCAACTTAAGCCTGTGCTAGTGGGATTGAGAGGTTTTGTACCTACCATTAAAAGCCAAACGACGTCTGTTATTTTGTTCAGTTAATACATTAGCTTCCAAAGTATGTTCTTACACATTTTAAGATAATTTTGGGTAAACAGACCAACACTTTGATAACGGTGACTGTCATGGCGTTTAATAGTAGAAATACTCTTCAGTCTTTTTGATTAAATGAGGGTTCTATCGGGGCAAACGTTCTCCAATACTAAAAGTGATTGTGTCATATTTGCATGTCAAGAATTACGTTATAAATAACCAAAGAAAGATTTAGCGCTTAAAACTTCAGGAAACTGCTATATAATGTAGACTAGGATATACTGAGTTGATATGTCAAAATGATATTGTCTTTGGATAAATAATAAGTAAACGCTAGTCCCCATGGCAACGTCATATGACGTCATCCGTTCCATTTTTGTCTTTTTTTCTATTTTACATGCGATAAAGCATTAAAATTGGTTTAAACAATATTTATTCACATAATCGCATTTGTTACAATGTTACAAACATCATCTTTAAGGACTGAGTAGGACACTATAAGCTTTTTTTAGAAACTCTCTCCCTATTCATAATGTAATCTTAAAGGTAGCAAAATAAATCATCTGTTTTACATGTTCTGCTTGCAGTTTCGTCGTTTATCCATATGGTTTACGTATGAGACATAAATTTGTCATATTGTAGTATAAAAATAGGTTGAGAAAGAATACATTTTCGCTTATAAAGTTTGACTGTTTATATAAACATAAATCTTAACTGTAACGACTTATTATATATTAATGTCTTAAAAAATGGGATAGGAAATAAGGGAACGAGAATAATAGGTCAGGAATGTCACTTAAGACGCATGGAGTTTTGCGCTATGGAGTAGGTCTAAGATGGCATAGAACCTGGTACACGAAGCTATTGTCAAAGCTATTATTGCTAATAGTATAAAAGTATATGTACCAAATGTCTTTTTTTATGTATATAGTTTTGTACATGTCATGTATATGTGAAAATATTGGTTTATTTAGTGTGCTTGTAATTGTGAAATCACCATATAACAATGTATTTAGTGTAACAGTGCTCATTTGCCCAATATTGTTTAGAAGGTCTGTGCTTTCTCTTTGATATATGGGACAGCTGAAAAAGAAATTATATGTGTCCCCCCCACTCCCCACCACACACACACACACACACACACACACACACACACACACACACACATACACACACAATGGACTGGTTACAATATTTTGTTGAAAAAGATGTTCATTGAGAGAGCTGCGTTGTGTCCTAGTTCTTCCATGAAGAATCTGGTATAATTAACGTTCACCTGCATAATAATAACATGGGATTTTCAGGCTGTGCTTAAAGTCCGAAAATTCCTCTGATCTAATGGTAGTTGGTTCCAGTCAGTGACAGCTGATGGCAGAAAGTAGTCGAGTGTGACAATGCAAAACATTACTTGCCACTTACCAATTTTTCAAGCTACCCTTTTCTGTTTGAGTGAATATTGACGTGAAGTGTAAACGTTATACCAATAACGTCAAATCAAAAATGTCACATCATTAAAATGTTTAGCATGCATATTGGTTTTGTCATCGCTTAAAAATAGAAGTGTTGAAAGGAGACATGAGATAACATTTTGTGTTTTAAATCACAAATCAAGGAAAGAAACAAATGTTATGCTGCAAGAGGTTCACGGGATATGCTCTGAACACACCCCCCCCCCTCCCCCATAATTTTATAAGAGGAACGCGACGTTTTCAAGTGGTCAGACGAATATCGCTGACGACTCGTGGTACAGTCATGAAAAATAACGTTCAGTCACGTTTTATAAATTAAAGAGCTCCCTGATGCAGCATCACAGTTCAGTGTACAATGTCTTCAATACGACATGATTATCATATGAACAGTATTTATTTATTCGTACGAATGTGTAAAAATGAATTTAATGGCGATAAACATTCAACCAATGGTAATCACGAGTTGTATTTATTTATTGTGCTTAATATGACATCGTCATAATGACGTTGGATCGCTTTTGACGTAGTGACGTTGCCTAAAAGACGACAAATAAATAATGTGAACGTTCTGAAATCTGTAATTTAGATATTCGAATTTAATATGTGCATATCCATCATATCTTCAAAATTTAGCCAACTGGGATCAGAAATAAAGAAATGAGAGCACTTTTCCCGGTATGTATTGAACACTACTCGTAATATATTCAAGTTTTCTTATCGTAGAACCAGCTGTTTTAATACGCGACGTTATATAAATTACACGTACTGATGCATTGTGAAACTGAAATAATTTTTATGATGAGAACTTGTATATTTATGTCATGGTATTCACTACACATGTTTTGAAAGCTAACACAAGTACATATGAATAGCTAATACAATATTTGGAGGTACTTTTGCTTACTTTGTAATTATCAAACTTCCTAACATATGATATCTTTAATTTCAATTTTCATGATTCTCGTTTATGTGAATACAACCAAACATGGAAAATGTTAATCCACACTAACGTGTGTTCATAATTTATTCATACGAAAAATATTTGATAAATTACTGTATTTACTTTATTTCTGTTAGTGCAATGAGCTTACAATAAGTATTTGATTTGTATATCAAACCACCAGAATGTACACATTACACCTTCTGTGTTGCAGTTGTAACAAATGCAAGAAAGAGTACAAGTCAAATGGTTTATCGCGGCCAGAAATTTGTACAAACCGGACAGAAGTTGCGAAATTGTCATTTGTGCAAGAAAGAAGCGTTTACCACAATGTCCAGTACTGGACAGGTATAGTGACATACGTTTAAAATATCATGCTTTCTGTTTATGCAGGTAAACTTGTGTTTGGTTAAATTTCAACAGAGCACAATTGTCTGAACAGTGTACAACTCATTACTGTTTTTTCAGGCAAGGGTGGAAAAAATTGGCAGACAATGAAAGCAGTAACATTTTTATTAAAAAAATAAACAATGAGACAAACATTTCCAACATCTTTGGACGGTTCAAAAATCCCATGTTAAACATACGATAAAGCCCGAAACGCGTGAAAATGTTCCGAATGTAAATCGGGTGAAGTAGGCGCTCTATGTATAGAGTTAGATTATGCGTCTTGATACTGTACCAGAGGGGTCGGTCAATTGTGGGTTATTGATTACACTGGGCGAGTCTACTTACTTATTACTTGAGGATGAAAAAAAACGTGTTTTTTAAATGTTGCTCTTAAACAAGGGTGGCGGTGGAACTACAAAAAGTACAACAACAGTTAATTCACAACAAATCGTACGGTATGTTTTATAATCAGTAAAAGGTAGTCGTATTTACGCTTATGAGACCTGTTTCACCCATAAGTAAAGAATTCACAGGTCCATCATGAAATATTTTCCCCAGCGCGCATATACTTCACCTATTTCATATGATCGCGGCTGCCGATCGCGGCCGCCGCGATCAATTAACAAGATACATGCTGTTTTGTTTTAATGCCAAGGCAAGCGTGTCTGCAAGAGGGACTTGATTATTCTGCATCAGTCAGTCTCACGGAATTTCACAGTATTATTTAAATCGCCATTATTTTGTTCTAGACAAAATATAATGTTTAAATCAGCATACCTGAAATATTAGACTTACCACTAGACTGATAATAAAAAATTGGTCACATTCTTTTAATTTATGTTATTGTGACATAGCCAGTTCTAATCTACAGATTTCCCCAGATAACTGATTCTTCGAATATTATCATATTGGACCTAGGATATAGACTGCCTATATTCACAAGATTCAAAAATATATATCACAGTCTAGGAGCTAGTGTACTGAAATATATACTAGTACATGTATATCAGGTTCTGTTTGCCAAGGCTTGGTGGTTAGAATATAAAACATTCAGAAAATCATTATTAAATGAGCCGTGCCATGAGAAAACCAACATAGTAGGTTTTCGACCAGCATGGATCCAGACCAGCCTGCGCATCCGCGCAGTCGCAAACCCACTATGTTGGTTTTCTCTCTTTTTCTGTTTGCATGGCTCAAATATTTATTTAATAATTCATGTCACTATTGCACTACCTAACACATAACTTAAAAACGTATAAGTTTCAGATAAGCAGAAATAGATACTTATAATATAATTTTAGCAAAAAATATGTTTGTTCTTTTTTTACATCGAGTGAAATTCCGTCAGACTGGTAAATGTAAACAAATGACTTTGTTCTCGCAGACACATTTTTTTCCGGAATTAAATCAAAACCGTCTCCAGTTAACATTTGTCAGATCTCTTTTTGCAGTATGTGTATAAATTTTATTTGAAGTTAATTGTTTGACATATGAATTAGAAAGATTATTACATATTTCACTGATTCATTGGTCGAATATATCATTGCACAAATGGAAAATACACTGTGGTTATTTATCACTTTCTTTTTTGTATGCATTATTGATGAACAATTATACATTAATGTGGATTAAAAATATTCAAGTTTGGTTGTATTGGTATGAAAAGTATCAGAACATTAGATACAGCACGATATAAACTTTACAAAACATTATTTAAGTAAATCTGAATAATCACAAAATGTCAAGATTGTTATGTACGAGGTTTCGAACATAATTTCAAATTATTGCAGTCTTTTAACAATTTCGTTTTAAATCGCATTACTTTTTAAATCACATGATCGTATCTAGTTACGATTACTTCCTTTTTGTTTTGTCGTAGGCATGTAAGATAGAACAGTGACAGTAAAGTAGCAAAATATTGTCTAAAAAGACTTGAATATAATTATGATTACATTTCGTCATCATTCTGAAAAAAGATATAAAGGTGCTCATGCTCCAACTATTCCAGCATATTGTTACAGTGATGTGTCCGGCATTACACTGTTCCAAAATAAGCATAAGAGTGTTTTAATATTCTATTGTGCACAGTGATTTTGCAATTTAGGTAACTATAGATATCTATATGCCAGTTCAGTATTTTGAATACCTTTATTGATTATGGTTCTGTTTTCGGCAACATTATGAACCTCAACCTGTGATTGTGCGCTTGCATTAGCCTTTCGAACATTTTCGTTCCACACAGATTTTCTAGCGATGACCGGCTCAACATACCTGTCAAAGATTTCAATAATGTCATTTGATAGTAATGATGTTACGCTGGCTTTTTTTTCACTTTTATATACTCCCGATTTAAGAAAAATATCTTAAAATCTAAGTAAATGGCAAGCTTGCATAATAGAAAAAGTGACAAATATTGGCTTGATGACGTTGCCACGGGGCCTAGCATTTATTTATCATTTGTCCAAAGAAAATAGAATTTAGTCATATCAATATTCCCCTGTCTACATTATGTAACAATTTCATCATTGTTTGATGATATGAGTATCTTTCCGAGTAATTATTGTAACTATTGAACACCCCTCGGACTTTGCGGCAATAGTTTGAAATGGCAAGACACTCGGTATATATTTGAGTTCAGACTGATTCTTTTTCAGCGTATATAAAGACTATGAATTCATATCAGACTAATGAGAAAATTATACTGTAGTTGGCATGTTCTCAGCATTTCTTTTGTCTAGGAATAGCAGTCTTTTATCTTAGTAATTAGGACCATTATAACAGGGCGTCATCAATTTTCCATTGCCTTTCGTTAATGATAAATACTGCTCTATCTCAGTAAGGATTGTTCATACATGTAGTATCATAAATCATAGTCAATAATAGTAATTGGCAATTTTCTTGTAAAACCTCATGGGTATAATATGTTAAATGTTCGTGTGCTACATACGCACGCACGTGATATAATGCTGAAGAAATACACAACTGTTACATTCATAAAAGATATATCTGTTAATTTTGTTATATGGCAATCTCATGTAGTTCATTTAGATAGCTTTCTCATACAAAAATGCATGCACTCCGAGCAAAGCTACAATTCACAGCTACGATGCTCTTCTGAGTAAGTAGATGTCAATAATATTTTTATAGATTTGATTAACTTCTCGGACATTGTGACCCACTTCACAAAATGGAAGCTTTTTAGATACGCGTGCATTTTATACGTTCTTAGGTGAAATAGAAGTGGGTCAAATATTTTGGAGCTTTTAAAGGCTTATATCAAATATATGAATCACACATCGATGCTTACTATGTATAAAGAATATATAAATGATATCTGATACAGTGAAGCAGATGCAACATTAATTGTTAAAGTAATTCACTAAACATACACCCGCAATTGGAGTAACTCGTATATCATATTGAAATATTTCTTCATATAGGACTTTTTAATTTTCTGGTCTTTTGGGAAGTTGTAATCTGTTCAAATATATGTATTATACCGTTCTACTATAAACTGTTCCAGAGTTTGACTTTCATAACCTCTCATAAACAAATTCAGTGAAACCCCATCTCCTATTACTTTGCTCGGTAACGTTTTATGTTTCCATTTTGTCAAATTATTCCACTTTTTACATTTTAAAAAAAAATATTGTTTAAAGGTATGTTTCCTGGTAATCAGAAAATGTATTAACTGTAGAAACATTTTGTCTGTTTTATGGTTCAATGCCTTAGTAGAAATGTTTACATAACGACTTCAAACATTCACTTGACTGTACCAGCTCACGTTCAGTATGTCATTCCTAAGTATAACAAATGATTTTTTATAATGCCGGATTTAGATATTATAAGCTGCTTTACTTATTTCCAATGAACAGCGATCGTACTTAGTAAGATACATATCAATCTAGAACTACATCGAAAAAGAAAAGTTACGACTAAACGATGTAACCGCGTTGCCACAGCAAAATGCAGAAAAAAAAAACACTTAGCAATAATGTGAAAAGATAGACATACAATCATCGTTATATTACCTTATTGTCACAAATAATTAGAACATTTACTTCTGATTACGTCTAATTATCATAAAATGTCGGATAATAGACAAAATGGAATATCTTATTGCTTTTTGTTTGGATTCGTGTGAGTTGTCTGGTTTGTCAAGCCGTAAAGATAACACGACCCGGGGGGAGGGGAGTACGGGAAAGAGTAGATAAAAATAAGTGATTCACTAGTGCCAACAACCACACGTCTTGCCTGCAGTCCAAAAACAAACAAGTTTTTTCATCTTAATCAGTTCATTATTTTATTAATTTGCTAACCTAAATATTCGAATAAGCCATTAAAATATATAAATGGTTATGAGGAGGTTTTACTGGTTTTCTATCTATAGTTCAGCAGTATTTGCAGTTTCGTTTTAAGAGTATTACTTCAAATTGTTATTTAAAACACATCAACTATTTTTAAGTTGAAGTATTCACCAAAAGTATTGGCATATAATTAGATCAGCTGTATTGTCTGCGACTGTTTTCAATTAGCTACCATATTTTTGTAATTAAGCTCATCATCCTCTTTAGTAATCGCCTCAGTTAAAAAAACTGTGCATTACGACATAGAGTATATTTTTCTAGAGCTTTCCTCCTTGATTTTATGTGAACTAGAAAACGCATGGTGTGCGTTCTACGTCATACAAAAGTTAGAATTTAAATTTATAATTTTGGTATATCAAAATACATTCACAAAATCTTACATTTCCTGAAGACATTCAATATCGGAAAAAATACATAACAGACCCTTTTCCCATTCCATAGTTACATGCATAGTTATCTGCACATTGCTATCCAAAACAAGGCGCAGACTGCTGGTAGGAGACATTGATATATCATAATAATCGTTTTTTTCTAATAACATATCTGACCAAATTGAACTTTATTCTTGATATTATTTTTAAAAGACTTCTTCATACATTTCCTGTCGGTTGGTTCCGTAATGATAACTTCATTTCTGTACATATTCATTATATTATCCTTATTACGTTGCAAGTGAAAGTAAAAGCCTAAAACTCGCACTGAATTGCTAATACAAACCGTGCCCGAATATGATAAAGATCTTGACAGTATGTGGGACAGTCCTTCTTGATTGACACCAGGTTGGTTTTCTGATTACTGTGATCAGTTTGCAAGCAGGAAAATGCCTCCAGAAGTATGCCTCTTTTTTAAAATACTTTCATTTGTAAGTAATTATAATAACTAAACAGTAAAAGTCAATAAGGCGATTAAGCGAGTCTAGGCGATGCGTTTGCGCAGTGTATAAAATAGCCAAAATGCTGTAAAAGCAATGTTTAGATGCATCTTCACTTAGGAAATTGTAACATACTAATAGAATATCAAATTATCAACTTTAAGATTTCTGCTAAAAACCTCAAGGCAAGTCTGAAAAATATTTGGATTGGCGAGAAACACATTTACATGGTTGTTAATTAAAATCATACCGCTTTTCAAATAGATACAATATCGCATAAAATGGAAAACTGGTAAAGTTCTTTTGATTTGTTATATTCTAGGGTGTCATTTAAAGTTTCCATATGGTGCTATATATAGTCAGATAACTGCTTGCATTTAGATTGTCAACAGCCTAGAATATTTTGCAATTATGCGAAATAAAACTGTCTTTCTTTTACATTTTCGCTCGACTGATACAAAGAATTGTCAAAATGTAGACTAATCACCAGGGCGCAACAGTATTTTACATAAAACTGTATAAAAGTCAATCGTTACATCGGCTGAAGTAAATCCAGTGTCATAGTTCTTCATTGCTGAATAAAATGAACCTGTTGGTTGAAGAGCTACTAAATGCTGTTTATAATCCGATGTCTTTGCATATATTGAAAAGTAATATTTCAACTTGATTTTACTTTTAATTCAGATTCCAATCACTGAGTTAAAATTTAAAGTCGGAAACCAGAAACCTGGTTCCAGAAATCGAGGATAGCTAAAACAATAGCAAATTTTGATATATACAAAATAAATGAAACATAAGCATTAAAATGATTAAAAAACGAAAAAAGCATTGTACAAAGTATATGATAACTATTACTAATGGACACAATTTTTGTGCAACTGAAAAGGCCGTGACGGGCTGAAAGCATTTTAGCGTCTTTTCCTCGTAAAATTAGTATTTAAATAAGTCTAAAGAATAGTGGGATTAAAGTTTTGAACAGGAACTACCTATCAACTACCTATTTTGAAACATAGCAGTTATTTGAATGTCAGAGTACTGTGTCGCACTTAAGTAATTTAGTTCTATCAATGTTTGTCTAATACTTGTAACCAAATAAAGATTTACATTTAAGATTTCTTTTTATTGACTTTTAAGGAACTCAAGAACAGGAATGGAAAAATATTTTGTCAAGCAACATCCTATCGCTTCATTATCATTATCACATAGTTCTGACCCGGAAGTCTGCGCCTCGTTTTGAAAATTCGGGATTTGGTGAGAAATCCCGAGAATGCTAAATCCGCCGAATGGGAAACCGGTCTATTGTACAATAGTAACTGACAAATACCACTCTCAAGTGCTTTATTTGATAAACATATGCACACAGCCAGTATCTTTTTAAGCCTTTGAAAGAGGAAAAAGTCACAAGGACTTGAATCTGGTGAATAAACTGGATGATTGATTTGTACAACTTTTTCATCTCTTAGAATTGTCATGGGTCACTGCAAACCACTTCTTGGTGCATTTCGTTGTATTTTCTTTTAACGGCTTTCAGTACTTTGTCTCCATAAAACTTTCAAGTGATTGTCTGTCCTGACGGTGAAGAAATTTGAGCAGCACAACCCTTTTTTGAGTTACAGAAGATGGAACACAATAATAAAATCTCTAAGAAGACCCTTTGGAAAAATAGAACCCAACCAAGCAAAATTACAGCAGACTCGGTTTGATCGCTTCCCCTGTTGGATATTCATCCGTGTTCTTACAATATTATGAAAAGTAAACTTGCTATATTGGTGTTTTCCTTTTAAGCCAATGCTAGGGGAGGCTTGGCACATACCATTTCCTCTCGTTGACAGACTTCAATCAGTTATTACGTTACGCTCTATGCTTTCAGATGTTCTCCTTGTATATTTCATTATTTATTGTTTGTGAAACATCTTGATATACGTTATGTTTGTTCATCTTGCTATACGTTATTGACGCCAATGCAATACTGATTAATATTCATGTCATATATGACAAATATTCTCAAGGAAATGTCAAAGTATTTCTTGTCGCGTTCTGAAGGTAGACTTTTTTATGGAAATCTCTAAAGGGAGAGTTCAAATATTAAAAATATATTTTATCACCGACATATAATCATCGCCTATTTACGCTACGCATTGGATCTGAAGACAAACTATAGAGAGTCACGTTTAGACGACCTTTCCGTTAGCAAATCAGACCCTTACTTTCAACATTTTGAAAGTGAAAGTAGAAGTTAAAAAATCTATATTTAACTTAGGATTTCAGTCGTCAAGGGTTTATTATTCTTATGTCTACGGTTTCGTGCTTTTTCTTTGCGAAGAAATAAGATAATAAAGCTTATGGAAACGCATAAGAATTTGTTGTTTTCCCTTTTTTCCATTCAAAATTGAAAAGCGTTTGTAACTTGATACTGGAAGTAAAATGCTTTAATTATAAAGCTTTATATTTTACAATTGGTATGTGTCCCTCTGTGGTGTATTGGTCAATAACGCCGAAAAAATTTTATTGCCGGGGCCGCCGGGGTTCGATTTACATTTCGGGAGTTAATTTTTTCTTGATTTCGCATTTTAAAAGATAGTTTAGAAACAAAACTCATGTTCTTAAACATATGATATGCCGAAAGCTCAATTCTACAGAAAGATTATTTTAGCCAAAATCTGGTGTCCAACGCGCTTGTTAAAACAATTTAGTCGTCTGATTAGTTCATATAAAAATAGATTGGTGGAAATAAAAATAGCAATATTGGAAATCCGATTATATAGAAAGATGAATTTGAACGGGTCGTCATCAGATCTAACATTTGGAAAGATCGAGTACTTGTTAGAACTGACATAAACGTAGAAATCATTCAACCATGATACTTGCGCTCAGTCAAATTAGCTAACAAGAACCAAATATTTGTTAACTGTCATTCTCCATCTTTTTAACTAAGTCGTTCGGTAATCACGGGTCATTTTACAGTTGAAAATCTGTTCAGTTTCTGAGTACAGTGGTTCCGGTATTCAGTTTTTAAGTTTTAGCATGCATTTTCACTACCGTCCATGAACAGGCTCAATCAAGCCGAGCCTGCAAAATTTTCGTTTCGGTCGTGTTGAGCGACTTGTGGAGTTTCCATTTTCTATTTAAAAAAGATAAGAATGCATTCGGTGTTGATGGATCTTCTTTTTATTCATGGGTTATAGTGTGGAGGGGTTTCCTCCTCTAATATTTACGAGTACAATACCAAGGAATGCATTTATAAGCCGGTGCTAAGGAATGTAAATGGTGTTGTCCGCTTCATTACTCCTTATGACCAGACGCAACCGGAAATGGTTGCGATTATTTTGCTGAGCCGTGTTCTATACTTAAAATGAATCGTTTCATAGATTTAATGGATTTAAAAAGGGTGATTTCTTCAATATGAATAACGATTATTCAAACACTGTATTGGTATTGAAGCAAACGAAGATAAAATTTACCTTTCCGCCAACACAAACTGTTCATGAAGTAGTGTATTGTTGTTTGCATGATTTAAAATGGGTGTTAACGATGTAACGTTACAGTGATATGTAACTAATGATGTCATGTTTAAGAGAGAGATGAAAATATTACCTGTAATTAATGGAACAGGCGAAAACCGTACCTGTAATCAATTGAAAAGTAACAGAAATAAGGTTCTGATTACAAACACATGCGGTTTATAGTTATAAGATAGATTACATATTACAATGCCAAAAGCTAACAAATACTTTAGTATTTTGCACATTTAATCTTAATATTTTGAATCTTAGATATACATTTGTGCCCTTTTTACTTACAATTTCAGTTTAATTTTGATGCTTTTGCCTTATCTCTGTTGTAACTAAGTGTATTTGATTCATACTTAAGACTAAAGGTTGTTCAATATATCACCAACATTACAGTATACGGACTCTCTGTACGCCAAAGGAACACTGGTTAGGTTAACTGCCCGCCGTTACATGACTGAAATACTGTTGAAAAACGGCGTTAAACCCAAAACAAACAAACAAATGTACGCCAAAATGGTAGTCGCCAAAAACTAGGCGTTCAAAAATCAAAACACAATTTTTTGCTGTCACGGATGACTTGGTTTACTTTTCTTTGTTTAATTTGTTAATACCGCATACAACAAGTGTATTTCTAATTTACATACTGTCTAAGAGCTACTATTACGTAGATACTAAAAATGCCTGATAAAACTCATTATATACTTAATTTCAAGTCAAATCGCGTGTTGATATTTGTTCGATTTCGTAATCAAACTATCAATTCTTTGAAATACATGTTTCTTGAGCTTTTTCAAAATGAATACGTTTTCAAGAAAATGTGTTTTTCTGGAATATGTATGTCGATTACAAGTGTCCCACTATTCGATACATTACTGGCCCACTAATCGCAATTTTTAAAATCCTGACTGTACGCTTAGTCGAAAAACTGTACGCCTATTCAAAACTTCAAAACTTCTTTTCATTCTTATATTTCAATGTTTTGACTTTGTCTTATGGTAACCAACAGTTAAAAATAATAGTTATAATTTCTTTCGTTTTTAGAACAGTCGTGGACCAGTTTAGATGTTATTACTGCAGTTTTCTCACTACTCACTACACTTTACACAGCAATTAGATTTGTGTCTCAAGAGTCCTTTATTTTCTAGATTTTGAAAGGGAGATACACTTAGATGTAGAAATACCCTACTATTCATGGGGTTACAGGTCAAGTATGGAAGGGGCATAATTCTGCAAAATGCAAATCAGAATTATTGGTATTGATCCCACAGATGCAGTTGTTAACGGTAAAACTATATTTTGAGTTTCAACTCAATAATTTTGATAGTATAAAAGATATGTCCAGAAAACACTATAACCAAGTGTAAAAGGGGTATGATTCTGTCAAAAACACAAACAAGGTGATGGGGATTGATTTGACACATGCAGATGTTGAACACGAATATATAGTTTCAAGTCATTATCTTTGATAGTAACAAAGGTATGTTTCGGAAACGAAGCTTGCGAAAAAGGTTTAACCAAGTATGAAAGAGGCATAATTCTGTAAAAATATCAGATTTATGGGAATTGTTGCCACACATGAATTGTTGATACTAAAGATGTATGATTTTCAAGTCATTATATTTGATAGTACCAAAGATATGTCAAGAAAACGGAGCTTTCCCAAAACCTTTAACCTGAAAAAAGTATAACACCTTGGTGACCTTGACCTTGGGTATAATGGGCTCAGCTCCTGCATAAACTTTGTTTGTATGCTGCACAATGTTTATGTGAAGTTAAAATAAGATATAAGCAATAGTAAAAAGATGTGACAGAAAAACAAAGGTTGCTGAAAAACTTTATCCAAGAAAGCCAACGCCAAAGCCGAGGCGAGTAGAAAAGCACCCATTTCTCTGGAGCTAAGAATACAAAGAAAAAACTGAAAAACAAAGTGTCCTGTCAAACTAAGCGGAATAAATATATACTTTTCTCTATGTTAGCGGAAACACGCATATATATGTTTTATTTCTTGTCCAGGGAAATAGACCAATAAATGCTGTTTGACTGTCACAAGTGATATACAATATAAAACTTGTATCTATTATTTCAATGAGTACAGTGCATGGAGCTTATAAGGTCAAACACTTCATCATTTCTTTATTGAATAGTCGTACAGTTTTTTGGCGAATAGTTGAACAATTTTATATCAAGTTTTGCGACTAGGCGGTCAGTGCATAATTCAGATGCATTTTGGATTAAACAATATTTCATTCAGGATTGTAAATGCATATCATGTGCAATGATTGATAATGAAACATTCAGAAGCGGTTCCGACACGAATTTCCTTCGCAATTCCAAATTAACGGGCATTTTTAGCCTGAAAGCTTCGTCTTTTGCTTTGACCATCCTGTGTTTTTTGTGAAAATATGTTTTAATTTCAAGCGTTAATATCTGTTGTACGACTGTGTGTTGCAGAGACATTTATCATACACTGAATAATACATGCAACAAGAATATTTATTCCAAATAGCCAGAGAAAAATATAAAAATACCTACTACCGACAGCTTCCAAAACTTTGAAAAACGAAAGTGAACGCCTAATTTTTGGCGACTTCCGTTTGGGCGTGCAGATTCATAACTCGGACACAAATATGTTATGAACTATGCCCCGCCCCCAATTTGCTAAGAATATCAGGTTCAAGTTGTGATGTACTTTTGCTCTGTCTCAGTTATTTTTAAACAGATTTATTTCAGACTTAGTTATTCCAAATTATTAGCCACATGACACAGCTGTATTACTCTTGCAGATGTTTTCCATTTATGTCCCTTTCATACCTAATTAATGTTTTGGTACACTTTACCTCTATTTATGTTATCATATTCCTAATTGCTGACAAACATATTTACAGATGCGTAGCAAGTTTGAAATTTTGTTATATTAATATTACCCGACAATTTTAAA
This sequence comes from Mercenaria mercenaria, assembly GCF_021730395.1. Classification (NCBI taxonomy): domain Eukaryota; kingdom Metazoa; phylum Mollusca; class Bivalvia; order Venerida; family Veneridae; genus Mercenaria; species Mercenaria mercenaria. The sequence goes on from NC_069362.1 coordinate 35,044,038, forward strand.
ACATGGTGTTGTTCCTTCTTTTATTTATTTGTATTTAATTATACATGCATAACGTTTAACCAGCCTGGACTTTAAAAAGCATGCAGGGTAGTTAGTTATCATTCTCGGAATAGAGTTCATGGTGTTTATAGACCTATGAGAAGATTTGAATACCTCGCTCGCTACGCTCGCTCGGTTCACAAATACTCACAGATCTATAAACACTTTGCAGAACTATTCATCGAATAACAACAGTTACTTACTGACAGAATACTATTAGCAAGAACATGTTGCTAATATGTCTCTGTTTCGCTTCACTGAGGGTTTCCAAACATAGCCCTAACTGATAAAGTCTTAACAATAGAAAGCAGCTGAGCAAACAGCAGATTCCCTCAAGTTAAGTATGTTATCTTTCTTTAGAAAAGTAACAAAACTTTGCATAAAAATCTTGCTTTATATCATAACCAGGATTTTTGTAAAGTTTATAGCAATCCATTCCATTCACAAAGTCAAAATCGTTATTTTACAATTATTCAAATGTTGTATGTCAAAAAAAGCTCTAATTTACAATATGAAAAACACAAGTAAAATAATTCAAATGATGAATATAAAGTTAATGAAGATATTTTGAAAATCAGAATGTTCCTATTAATTTCTTCGAAGTTCTGCACAACGACGGTTAATACTAATCTTATTACCATTTTTCCCGTACTAAGACATACTGCTCCGTAGTTATACACCCACAGACTAATCCTATACGCACCGTACCTCAACGCACGGACATATCCGTATGTGTGACTGTAGCTTTATATTGAAAAAGGAGCCAGGTAAAAAAAACAACCTTGTTACGGATATATTGGAACAATAGTAATTGCAGGTACGCGTGAGATATACAAACACAAGTATGATTTATAACATGTTTCCATTACGTGCTTTTTCACTTGGACGTAATTGGTAGTAACAAATTAAAGCAGCGTAAAACTCATTACGACAAATTACGGCTGGCACTTCTTCAAACAATTTATAAATGTTTTTGCACGGAAACAAACGCTGTAATGTTTCCCAAATGGTTACGTGAATAATGTTATTTTATGCTAAATACACTGTTTCACAGATGGTAACGCTTTACAGGTATCTCGAATTTATGTCAACAATATCAGTCTCAATTTAGAGAATGAAAGGTAATTATACCAAAAGATAAATCATGAGAGAAAGCCTCGAGCAAGATAAATCCAGAAACGTGTCTGGAGGGAGAAAAAACATGGTCCGGAAAATCAAATGTTTGTTGGTGTATGAAATGAGCTTACATATTTCATATTTCATATGCTGATACGCTCGTACCAACCGCCCGCTTAGCTCAGTAGGTAAGAGCGTTGGTCTACGGATCGCGGGGTCGCGAGTTCGATCCTCGGGCGGGGCGTATGTTCTCCGTGACTATTTGATAAACGACATTGTGTCTGAAATCATTAGTCCTCCACCTCTGATGATTCATGTGGGGAAGTTGGCAGTTACTTGCGGAGAACAGGTTTGTACTGGTACAGAATCCAGGAACACTGGTTAGGTTAACTGCCCGCCGTTACATGACTGAAATACTGTTGAAAAACGGCGTTAAACCCAAAACAAACAAACAAACAAACAAACGCTCGTACCAACGTTAAGGCACATACAGTACATTGAGTTGACACGTAGTGAATAAGTGTCAGATAATTGCTGAATCATAATGGATTTTTTATCTTTTTTTGTTGTTTTATTTTCAGAATAATGCATATTTCAGAGAATCTTCAAGACTAACCAAATCCGAAAACCAGCTAAAAAATGTTTTACAGCTGGTAATTCTTGATGTGATTGGTTTGTTTCAGAACAATCGAAAGGAATGAAATAAATCTTTCTATTGTTAAGCTTAAAACGAACTATCTGAAACAAACAGTTAGTCACAAAGCTGCACGCGTATGGAATTCACTTCCTTCTTACATAAAACTTCATAATAATATGTCTGCGTTCAAACGTGCTTTAAAGAATTTTCTCTTGCTACAATAGTTTTTAGCAATTTATTACTTGTAATAACAAGAATGTTGTTGAATTAATGTTATTTGTTTTTAAATGAGAGTGAATGTTGAATAATTCGGTTACCAATAATAATAATAATAATTTTATCGTCTCATAATCCAAATCTGGAATATGTATGTTATTTCATTGGACAGACGCCTTAATTGTTATGAATTAATCTTTGTGACGCTTGGTAAATTTTTGAGCCAGGTTTGCAATGGGTAGATTTTCAGGAAATATGTCGCAAAGGTTTGAATTTTCAAAGCCCGAATGTTTGTTACCGTTTGGAAAACCTTATCCAACTTACATGGTTACAAATTGCAACAATGGCAACTTTTCTGTTATATACATGCAGGTATTGTTACATATGTATTTTTAATGTAAAACCTGGTAAGCTTAAAATTCCTGTATGTGGGGATTGTGATAATCAAATTCTAGACTTCTTTTAAAACAAGATTACTTATAATTTATGTATATCATGATTTTTAAGACTTCTATAATTTGAGACGTGTTTGTCGAAGAAACATTTAAGTAATTCTGATATGTGTATTTTTGTATAAATATTTGATTATAAATTGACTGTATGATTGTGTAAATGTATGAACGTATATGAAATTTAATTTAAGACCATACAGGACATAAGTTGTATGATATTTGTATTTGTACACTTAGTATGTAACCTTCAGAAAATAAAGTTGTTATCTTATACTGATATAAAAGCTTCGAGGTCTCCTCGGCCGAGTGGTTACGGTCGTTCACTTCGAGGTCTCCGTGGCCGAGTGGTTACGGTCGTTCACTTCGAGGTCTCCGTGGCCGAGTGGTCACGGTTGTTCACTTCGAGGTCTCCGTGGCCGAGTGGTTACGGTCGTTCACTTCGAGGTCTCCGTGGCCGAGCGGTTACGGTCGTTCACTTCGAGGTCTCCGTGGCCGAGTGGTTACGGTCGTTCACTTCGAATCACCTGCTCCCACCACTGTTGGTTTGAGCCATCCAGCTGACTAACGGTTCTCTCAGCTGCCCACCAATGCTTGAAATGAACCTGGCCCTATCAAAAGCTGGAAAGCCACCTTATGACAATAATTGTGTAGTGTGCCATCCAACCCCAAACAACATCAACAATAACAACAAAAAAGTGTCAAAAATTCGTTTTTAGTGGAAGTTCGCATTATGTAGTTGTAACCCGTATTGGATCGTGTTTAGTTTTATATGTACGGATTCTATTTTAAGATGTTAGTTATTGTTGCGTCTTAACATATTTGAAATAAAGCTATAGATACCATTTCTTTTCTGAATTGTTTAAACAAAGTCGATATGGTATCAAAACAAATATATTTATCAAATTCTTACTGATATTGAAATGCTGATTTATGTTCTGGTATGCAAAAACCATTATGTACTGAAAGCTCTTCTTTATATATCTATGATATGGCTAAATGATATAAAGTTATCTTAAACACGTTAGGTAAATAATCCCACTACATCTGTTTGCGGGTAAGAGCTGAACAGTGCAGAAGAAATCCGCGATTCAAAGCTAGTATAAAGTACTTGAACTTTCTAAGAAATCCCAATTAAAATAAATACCAACATCCTTCCACTTCGAAAGTGATTTTAGACGTAATTGTTATCATAGTGGTTCTCAATCAAAGCGAGGTATTAGAACAACATGATTGCAAACAGAAATAATAACTTGTAATTGAATAAAGCAAACAGACATATTAATGGCGCTCAAAATGGATTACCCCAGAAATATATGCACAGATCCGATGTAATTACACTTTCCCCAATTTTCACTCACGAGTCTGTACAAATATGATTGATATTGTTAGCATCGATCATACTTGGAATTGTTTACGTGCTTTGATAACATAATTATTGTAACGTGCGCCGTTATACCGTATAATATAAGCACCAAGAATAGAACTGTAACTTTATTTTTTCTCCGGGCTACCGTGCCAGTTTGATTATGTATAAATAATTCAGGACAGCAAAATAATTATGAATGTTATATAAAGCTGTGTCCCGGGAATACTGACATCATTTCTGCCATAGGGATAAAATATTTAACTATCCCCAGGACACAACTATATGAAATAAAATCTGTAAAAAAGATCCCTTGGAAGCACAGAATGCAACCAAAAAAGAATAATAGCAGACTCGGTTTGATTGAGACTGTTCATGAGAGGTAACGAAATATGCAACACCTCTCACGCCCCCTAGCACCGGCTTCAGCGGAACTCTTACACATATGCTGAATGGACTCCATGATCCCAAAGGAACAGTAAACACTGAGGAACCGCACACAATGGCAAACTACGACCGGAGTAACTAATACTTTTAGCTAAGCATATATCCATGCATCTCAAAGAATATAACGTACATATATATCATACATTTAGGGATTTGGCTAAAAGTATTACAGACCGCCTTCCTGTTTGTTTGTAAGTTTATTTATAGTCGCTACCGGTAACCCATGTGGGCAGACTGTTAGTACTATTAGTGGTAGGATAGTCCAAGATACAGAAGGCGCTAAAATTCCTGAAGCTTCCCGAATCTTTAGCGTGCCAGTTGTAAAGTTCCAATACACGGGACTCTTATCGGACCCCAATGTAATTTTTGTTGGAGAAGCAGGGCCTCGAGGCCAGATGATACTCCTGCTGTTTATGGCAATTAACGATTCATGCATTGATTATATATTATCTATGTAAAATTTGATAGAATTCAAATACAATGGTAGTTGTTCTTTATTTCTTATAGTATGTTTCTTGATTAAAAAAATATTTTACAGAAAATACATAACATTACGTTTAAAATGATAAAACTGACTAGAAACTTTGTTTTTATTCGTCTTTAAACCGCTATGACGTCATTTAGAGCTTTTCTTTTGTATGGTAATATTAAGGGAAATATGTTCACATCTTTATTGCTGTTGAAGTGGAATAAGATATAAAATATAAATTAGAATGCATTTTGACTGAAATACTCTGTTCAGAAATGTGTAATATGCCAGTAAAATTTCATGTTCTATTTCACCATTTTGATAGATAGTCCTGCAAAATTCTAAAAATCCCAAATCACCTTCAATTCTTAAACGATGAAACCTTTTAATTATAAAAGCGTGTTAATGTAATACATGAAGGAAACAATTGAGGTTATCTAGTAAAATACACATCTTCACGGAGTTTATTTACCTTTTCCCGCTCAAATGCACTTTGTTGTTGCTTGTAAGTTTACCTGCAGGCATATTTGTAATGTAGAATATGCATTCTTTGTTAGATATCTTCCTTTTCTTTATTAATTTCAGAAGCGTAATATTTTGTGTGAACGTTACAATAGGTGCAATGTAGGAATATGCTATCAGTCATCAGTTAGACATTAAATGGTATTAAATTTATTATGATTGTATTTGGATTCCGTGTTCACACGGATATAATTTCTTTACAAATGCAACAATTAGTATCATGTGAGGTGGTATGTGACTTCCCCTAAAATGATCGTTTTTGTTCGATACCATATTGGTCACCATAATTTACCAAAAACGTTAGAAAAAAATAGGAAATACTTTCTACAGAGGTCAGTGTGTTTGGATATAAATGTAAGCGTGTAAAACACATATTTTGGCTATACATGGTCTATCTTTTAAAGAACATAAAACGTTTGTTTTCGAAATATTGTTTCATAACGTTAATTATCATTTAATTAAGGCAGTCTCGAGTATGAAGCTTTTTTAAACCGACATTTTAAGTAGACCTACGGAAATTTCAAAGTACTACATCATTTCAGATTAGATGGTATCGTATCTAACTTCACCCATCCAGAAAAATACTTGGACTAAGCACACAATTGCAACAAACGTCGTACAAACTATGACTGTGAAAAAAGTTTCACTTTCTCTGTCAAATATACTATTAGGAAACAATTAAACCAACGAAAGAAAATATATATTTCAAACACATTTGTCTCTCTAAAATGTTTTGTTTTTAGTTTGGTTTAAATACTATGAAGAACAATTGTCAATGAGGATGCGCAAATCTGAAATGAAAAGTTATTTTAAAGGTAGTAAGAAAAGACCAAACACGATCCTTAATGTAGTTAATTTTATGTTTAATAATTTCAAATTATATTTCCGGGAATAACATATGAGCCGCGCCATGAGAAAACCAACATAGTGCATTTACGACCAGCAAGATCCAGACTAGCCTGCGCATCCGCGCAGTCTGGTCAGGATCCATGCTGTTCGCTGTCAAAGCCTACTGCAATTAGAGAAACCGTTAGCGAACAGCATGGATCTTGACCAGGCTGCGCGGATGCGCAGGCTGGTCTGGATCCATGCTGATCGCAAACCCACTATGTTGGTTTTCTGATGGTGCGGCTCAAATATGTGCAACGAAGGATGAGAATTATTTTTACTTGTACGATGTAACATTTTCTATTCAAATGTTTTAGAATAACAATGAATTACCACATTGATGTACCTGCTAAGGCGAACCAGTTCATATCGCCACCTAGTTGTAATCAATAAAGATATGTAGCTTAAGATGGTAATGATGTTAAGATTGGTTATTGAATATTGTATATTATGACAATGATCTTTAACAGTTGCGTTTGTGGATCAATGGCGGAATCAAGCTTGGACGGTAATGTTCAATAATTTTACATGAACATGTAGGCGAGAAAGAACTATAAATTGGAAAGTGATATTATAGATAATTGATTTCTTCAGTCATTACATGTAGATGTTATTTACTATAAATGAGTTCGGATTTTTCAAAAATTCTTTGGTTATCAAAATGTTATAATAATCTGTTCAAACTAGATTTATATATACCTTTGTGCTGCGAACAGTCTCGGCAAAGTAATCACTGTATCAGTTGCCGGACAAAACTGTCGACTAAATGCTTCTTGTTCGGGCCATTGTTTTAAAGTTATCACTGAATCAGTTGCCAGACATACATTGCATTAGAGTCTTGTAAGCGTCCATTTTTTGAAAGGAAATCAGACATAAAAAACGAATTGTAAATCTTCCTAAGGACTATCTTTGTTTTGTTTTTGTAGGGTTAATAATTACAACGACATCGTTTATTAATGCAATGATGCATGACGATATTTTCCAGCTTTTAGGCTGATGCTTATGTATTCTAAAATTGAACAAGTCAAATGGTTTATCGCGGCCAGAAATTTGTACAAACCGAACAGAAGTTGCGAAATTGTCATTTGTGCAGGAAAGAAGCGTTTACCATAATGTCCAGTGCTGGACTGGTATAGTAACCATGCACGGACACAGCCAATTTTCTCAGAGGGGGTCCGATCCCCTGCCCTCCCCCCCACCCCTGGAAATTTTGAAATTTAGCACTTCATTTTTTGCATTCTGGGACAGTTTTATGGACTAACCTGTTAAATATGGGAAAATGATAAAATCAAGCTTTCTTGAAGGTAAAATTCTTAGTTTCTTTTAGATAAATAATATGAATTATGTCGGGGTCGTATGTAGCAGCAGCCGCATATACTTTACATGCAGTCCTAATGTTGCCTTTTTCGAAAAACATTTTCTTTCCTTTTTGTCTTCTTTCCTTTTTTAAAGATTTTCCAGAGGGGGTCCGGACCTCCGCCCCCACCCCCCGCCCCCCTCTGGATCCGCGCATGGTGACATATCATGCTTTCTGTTTATGCAGGTAAACTTGTGTTTGGTTAAATTTCAACAGAGCATAATTGTCTGAACAGTGTACAAACTCATTACTGTTTTTTCAGGCAAGGGTGGAAAAAAAGTGGTAGACAATGAAAGCAGTAACATTTTTATTAAAAAAAAAACAACAATGAGACAATCATTTCCAACATCTTTGGACGGTTCATAAATCCCATGTTAAACATACGATAAAGCCCGAAACGCGTGAAAATGTTCCGAATGTAAATCGGGTGAAGTAGGCGCTCTATGTATAGAGTTAGATTATGCGTCTAGATTGATTAAACTGGGCGAGTCTACTTACTTATTACTTGAGGATGAAAAAAACCGTGTTTTTTAAATGTTGCTCTTAAACAAGGGTGGCGGTTGAACTACTAAAAGTACAACAACAGTTAATTCACAACAAATCGTACGGTATGTTTTATAATCAATAGAAGCTAGTCGTATTTACGCTTATGAGACCTGTTTCACCCATAAGTAAAAAATTCACAGGTCCATCATGAAATATTTTCCCCAGCGCGCATATACTTTACCTATTCAATATGGCCGCGATCAATAACCGCTTATTCAGTGGACACGTTTAAACAACTCTGAATATATTATGATACACAAAAATGATTGATTTAAAATATCACTTTAGTATGACGTAGATCTTACCCCCTACGTTACTAGTCTAGATGTAATTAACGAGAAGAGCTGTTAAAAAGTGCATTATTCCGTAGTGTGCTGTGCTTAATTACTAAGACAATGGTTGTTAATTGCATATTACTTTCGCTAGCAATACAAGCAATTATATGCAAATGCGTACTTAAACAAATTTTATGTTTTCTACATGGTGATTATGTTTAAGTTTCGAATGAATTCTCTCGGGTGATGGGCACCATTAACCGACTTAAACTCCCCAGTGTTGTGTTTCTGCCACGAACTGTTCAAAAGCGGTGCTTTACTTTCTGCTTTATTTTCTATTTTACTTTATGTTAACTGCATTTCAGTAAGGCTTTTATTCAAGAAATAAAACAATTTTTTAAAGTTTAAAAACATATATAAGCTGATGATATAAAATCACTTGTATATCTTAATGAAATAAACGTCGCATGTCCGGAAAGTTGTCCAGAACAAACCTGTTTCGCTTAATTGTTCCACAGTAAATTGTTAGTAAATTTACAATTGACATGAAACGTTTTACAGCTCAGACAGGAAAGTCATGACAAGTGTTTGCCAAATTTCTTTGAAAACCAGCCTTCATTTTTTTCGAAGATGACTTTCAAATTTCACAAAGGAGATATATAGGAAATGTACACCGTCCTGCAGCCACATCTTTTGTTAGATTTTAACGAATTCAGTTGAAGGCTAACCAAGGAACAGTTCTATTGAATTATGATAAAACAGGACCAGTAATTTAGATGGATATTGTGTTTTACTTATTTCTAATTTTATCTCTGGATACTATAGTTTCAATGAAACAGAATAATTGGAAATACCTTTGTAAACAATAACCTCGTAAAAAGTTGTAAAATTATTCTAAAAACAGGCGCAGTTTCTTACAAAAGGATTCTAAAGTTTCTGCTTTAAACACTTAGAGACCACACCATCCATATGTTTTGCCAAATCTGATCAATGAACAATCTTGAAAGAGGGTCACAAAAAGGAACCTTTAAGTAAAATTGTATTTACCAGAAGGTTTTGGAGTATGATTAGTTTTAGGTTAATGGCAAAATCGTATAAAGATGTTATTTTTTTATATGTGGTGGCCATGTTTTTGTCGAATCGGAATACTAGTAATTTGAAAAATAATTGCAAAATATTACGCATGGAATATAATAAAATCAGTCCTGCGTATTCTGACATTGTTCACTGTAAATACGGAAAAGTGACCATGCTGTCTGGTGTCCATATCTTTTATTTTGTTGGATTAAACGCAACATCGAGCCAGGTATAGATCATCTGGCAATATTCAAGTCTTTTGATAGTGGAGAAAGAACCAAGGTACCCTCCGTGTCATTATTGTAAGCACATGCGGGGCCTCCGTAAGGTAAATGACTCGCATGAAAGGATTCAGCACCACAAGCGAGGGTTCGAACCTACTGTGATGAGGAGCAATAAAAGAGAATTCAGCAAACTTAACATGTCTCTCGGCACGAAGACCCCTAATATTTGAAAATCGGGACAACGGTTTCTGACGTCCCTCTGGTTGTCACATTGAAATAACTTGAACAATTTAAGTAGAGGCGCCCCCAAAGTGAGACCAAGCAGAAATGTCTGAAGAAATCCAAGCGCTATGAAGTTGCACAGAACATTTCAGAGGCAGAGGAGATATTGTTGAAAATGTGAACGACGGACGCTGAATATTTTTATTCAGACTTGAGAAAAGACTGAAATCACAAGAAGAAAAGTCAGCGGAAAAGGTGGATGTGGAAGCTAAACGACTTATTTCCTAAAAATAGAGACACTTCGTATTTCTGAGATACCTTGTAAACCAGCTGCTGGTTTCACGGTTTGGTACGCAAAAGAAAAATGTCCAAGTTGAACAACAAGACCTGGCAGTAGCTGAAAAAATACATTTGTTGCTTCATTTTTTTTTTGTGGTATTTTTACGAGATTCTGTAACACTTTGTAGTCTATTAAGTGTTTTCTTTAGGACATATCTTGTAGCCTAATAAATTGTTTATAAAATTTAAGTGCTTCATCTAAGAAAATAGAAAGTGTTCAGTTGTTCGGATTAAGTTTCGTCTGTCATATTTTTGTCTTGTTATGAATTCCCGTCTTTCTTTCTTTCTACGTCAGTTACACGGACATTTCATTATACCGAAACTTTTGATGCATTAAATATATTTGATTCCTAGTCTGTTAACTTTAAACCTTCACAGTGTTTCTTATTTGTGTTTGTTTGTTTCCTTTTCTTTCGTGCCATAATTATTGCATATGTACAGGTACTCAGCTCCTGTGCGAGGTTCATTCAATATAAATGCAAACATTTCTATAAGATCTTTATCCAATGCATATCGATTATTGGTCCTCTTTTCAATATCGTTGCCCCTTAAATTTCGGATTTTTTGTCACATGGACACGACAAACATTTTTTTACAAGTGAACATAAGATCACTGACAAGATTTAAGATACATTAACCTCGTGACCTGGTGGAAAATGTCCATATTTCTTAATAAATAACGACGACCGTCTTGTCATATTATTCCAATGAAAATTACGTAAACCATATCATAGGTACTTATATTTTTTTTGTTGTAATCGTATTTCTTTGTATGTTTCCCATGACATTTTATTTGCAAAGGAACATATATTGTCACACAGCAACAGAAGAATTCTGATAGAATTAATGCTATTTTAAATATGATTGCATTACTAAGCAACAAAATAAAAAAATATAGCCAGTTTTGAAGTATAGTATATCCGTCTTTAAGGCGGACAAAAACGGATATAAACATTTCATTTATAACTAGTGTTACTGTGAAATACTTTATGTCATCGGTATGAAATTTCTTATTTTGGCCGTAAAAACTATTTCGTAAGGATATAGGTTTCAAGGAATTGTGTTTGTTCTTTGGGATTAGATATCATGGATTGACGAAACCACACACTCATTTTACAATATTGATGTAAAGGAGTTAGAAACACTATGACATGATATATAATAAGAGTTAAATACATTCTTTATTTACCCTTGTGGCTGTGTTATTTATTTAATCACCGTAATGTTTCCTTTTTTGTCAAGATATCACTGTGTCTGTAAAGTTGATCAAGTGTAAAGACGTTTATGAATATGTTATCTCTTGAGAAGCGTGTTTCCTTCGGTGTGTCGACCTTACAAGCGGCAAAGCTATCCAGGTTACGTGCAGAATGCAGGTGTTTTTGTAGCAAGGTACTTGTTTTGAGATTATGTCTATCTAGCATCGATTGTCCAATGTCTTCTACTCTCCACGTAACAATAATATGAAAACGTTTATAGAAGCCAAGAAAACAAATATACCAACGTACAAAAATAACTTCTTAGACAATAAAACTTTACAAGTTGAAACAAACTGGCAACACAGACTGGTCGGAAATGTGGTCGGGAAAGGCTTTTTTCTCTCAAAAATTCTGACTGGAAGGCTTTAAGTAATTAAGGGAAAAGTAGACAAGTCGGCTTAGGTCTTACTGTTTATTCACTTAAATGAAATCATCAATAGCACTATTTCGTCAACAACAATTAATCTCAATATGATACAAAATTATATTTATATACACACACCACTATTTATTTCAGTTGTTTGAAATAAATCACTATACATTTACAAAATACAGTATTGGCTAAAGACATGCCAACGATTTCTAGTTTATGTCGTTAAAACTTCAAAACACTGATCGTTTTTCAAATGTGTTATCAATTAACTGTCATTCTTCATATCCTCCAAAATGTGTATACTCTAAGAACAGCTTAGATCCAATATGAAATAACTTTACCGTAACAATTTAATACTGTTTGTAATTGATTAATGTTATTCTCGAGACACTATCCTATTCAACCGACGCTTGTATTTATAACAAATATCCTCGCAACGTAGCCAGACATTATAATTGTCATTAGTGTATTTAATTGCTTCGCATAACATTTAATAATCACAACATATTACATTAACTTTTTATCACAGAAAACAAGCTATGATTTCTTCATACACTTGGAAACTAACAACAACAAGTTCTTTCCATAATTGGAATATTGCAATATTCAAAGCTCTTTACATGACGTATATTGTAAAGATACATTATTTCCAAAAGGAGTAATTTTTATCCAGCAACATAACAGACATAATCAAAGATACGTCTTAATTGCAAAAGTCACCAAACCGAGACAATAAATGATTCATGCTTAATGACTATTTGCTTTTCAATATTTATCACAACAGACTAAATAAAATATTGATATATACCTAGTTTCGTTTTCGGTTTTATGTAATTAAGACACATAAAACCCTTGTCGTAACTGGTGTTTTATTATTTTTCATTTTCCGTCGAGGCATACATATTTGAGAAATAATGTACAATGATCCTCGATAAAATATTACTACCAATCAATGCATATTTCTAGAGTTTTCAGAAAAAAAACACAACTTCAGCTACGGCTGGATTCGTGTGATCAGATGCTCTTTCATAGTTTTAGTCACCAGTTTGTATCTGGTCACGTTTTCAAGCTACATGTACACGAGAGCAAAATAATTATTGCGGCATTTTACAAAATGTACAACAAAAGACTTTAGATACGTTCGTGCAGAATTCTTAACCTATCAACAGCATAGTACACATGGTCCCTCTTGATCAGACTATGGAAACAAACATAAACAATGTCAGTATCTAGACTATAAAGCAGTGGCATATGTTGACGAATGATACGTTCCATATGTTTTAGGGTCCATTACTGCTGGGTTTCTGTGACAACGAACAGTCTGCCATACCCCACGCAAACCTGTTAAATACATAAAATTGAGATTTATTAAATTAAATTGAACTATTTTGCTATCAATTTGAATGAAACGCATCTGTTTACAGTCATAGTTTATCCATAACCCAATAAAAACAAAACAACTAATCGATACAGAAACTGATATTAATTGATATTGTAACTTACGTTGCACATGTTTTAAAAACAGGTTATAAGTCAAGGTGAAATGGCTTACGAGCACACTTAACAACAATGGCTGTTCGTTAATAAAGGAAATATACATTTTTTAAGAAACAGTCGTGTTTGAAAAGTGTGTCAGTACGTCTGTCAATACGTGTCGTTCATTTGCGTCTTGAAATATGTCTAACTGAGGCATACTTAAGAGTTGTTATTTAATCATTACATTGTCAAACAGTTTCTTAATGTATGTCAGAACTATTGAACGTACGCAATAGGGAGAAGAACGAACACATCCTAACACTTTCAACCTGTATTCAAGCAGTAGGTCTAAATAACTATATTTTCGGTCTTTAAGTATGTAAAGCTCATGTAAATCAAAGACTTATGAAAATTTCTGATAATAAACTTCATATGTTATGTTCAAATATATATAATCGCGTTTGACTGTTTTTTGGTCATTTTCATTAATATATTCGCCATTATTTGAGAATTTTGACTTGTAATGCTTTAAGTTTTACTGATTCGTTGCAGTAGAAAAATATAACAAGTATATGTTATGTTTGATTTAATCAGATATTTTTTCAATACGAATCATCTTTTATGTCGACAATATAAACTAAATCACTTATATTAAGACCACAGTTTTACGAAGCTTTGGTTTCAATGTATTTGGTTGCAAGGCTTAAACTATTGTTTCATTAGCTCTTTCAGTAACAAGATGGTTCGTCTTCGTTACCCCATGAAAAACCCTACTACTACCTTGATATCTCATTATGCAAATTGTAGATGGAATACTCGCGAAGAACCCTGTTACGGATTCTGTACATGGAAAAGTAGGGGTTTCAAAACGTATCTGGAGCATACAACTTATTCATTCCGTCCTCATATATATGATAGCATCTACAGACATCGTTTCCAGTACATTTCAATAAAAGCAAAATTATTTATTGCCTGTTAGTATAAAATGACTATTTACGAGAAATCAAAAAAGTAATAAGCCGTTATTTTTTAAAAGCAAAGAGTATGTCACGAATGAGAATGGATTTGCTTTAACAGTCTAACATGACTGAGACTCACTTTACATCCTTTACAATGCAATGATCGCTTTATTTTGTTGTACAAGAAGTACATATACTACAATATTTATAAGCTGTATCTGATAGGCTCACTGTTCATATTACCTATCATGAAAGATCATCTAGTAGATTTCAATAACAATTGACCATATTTTTTGTTCAACTTCCATTTCAAAAGGTTTTATTTATTAAGCCAGAAAATTGACGCGTTGTCATTCTGAAATAAATTTTGTGGATTTTAAATGGAAGAGAGAATTTTCTAAATTCTAATTTAAAATCACAACGCTTCTTCTTATCGGTGCTATTTAAAGAATCCCGGAACTCACTTTGGATCAATATTGCCGTTCACTAATAAGTATCCCTAAGCAGACAATAAGTGAAATCGACATGAGCCGATTGACTTCTACGGCAAGCTACGTTTTTATCCATTTTGTTTTCTTCTTCTGTATCGTTACATCTGTCGTGATTTTCTTGCAGATGATCGAGCGAGAGTGATTGTCGGCAGAAAGTGTCTGAGTTAAATCCAGTAACAGCATATTTTTCTGCATCAAGTCGTTTCTGTCTAATGTGTGATAATATCTGTGGTGAGGGAAATGCGGCAAGAAGAGGTGTCAAAGTGTCAGAGGAATTCCTTGTCTTCACTTTAATTTCAGGTGTCCTAGGCAGGCTACTACCGTGTGTTTTAATACTGCTTGTGGAGGTCGTTGAATGTATAGACAATCTGTCGATTGCCTGTCGCCTCATCCGTGTTTGAGGTATCATGCTGTGGCGTCTAGGGTCTTCCATTCCTCGTCTCAAGTCAAGAAAAGCTAGAAATAAAGCCAGTTAACCAAAACTATGAAACATACAAAATACAACAGAAAAAAAAAGAAAAAGAAAAACAAGCAAACAAAACCAAAAGAGCAATAAAAGAAAAACAAGCAAGATTGCATTACAAATATAAAATTAGAATATAAACATGCGGATCGTAAGCTTGCATAATAACTAAATTAAATGTTAATTAAGGGTAATCTAATAACTTCTAACTGCTCTAGAACACTTCTAACTAAGTTTTAGAATTGTTTTGACAGGGCTGCATTCATAAGCGGTTAAAATATGTTTACAGTATAATATCTAACTGTATTTCCCAAAACACTAACCATTAATCTAAATGTAGATTCATTAACAGACAGATTATTCTTTCTTTATTCTTTCTTTGTCGATTTTTTACGGCTATGCCATAAAGGTATAGTTTCAGTACAAATTGTGAACGACTTTTTCCGATAGAAATCATAAACTTAATTTCACATTAGACAATTTTGTACACCTTTCATGATTTTGTAGCTAGCTTCCAAATTAATCGTTCTCCGATTATGTGAATAACAGTATATTGGGATATATGCTATAAATCCTTTAAGTACCGAGCATGCAGTTTTGAAAAGGAATAGGTATGAACAAAATAAAAAAAATGATTTTAGATAAAGTAACAAGCAAGTGTTATCAAAATGTAATAAACAAGCAATACAAATACATGTACATCTAAGATGCATTTTAAGCCTAAGTAGACGGTGTGTATTACCTTGTTTGAAATTCTTGTTAAATCCTGCGTAAATCAACGGATTGAGAGCACTGTTAGAGTACGCAAAACATCCTGCCAGAAACTGCATCGTAAAGTACCATTCCCCGAGCTGAAAAAAAAAACAAAAACAATAAGGGACA
Organism: Mercenaria mercenaria; assembly: GCF_021730395.1. Taxonomy (NCBI): domain Eukaryota; kingdom Metazoa; phylum Mollusca; class Bivalvia; order Venerida; family Veneridae; genus Mercenaria; species Mercenaria mercenaria. The sequence continues at coordinate 35,060,127 of NC_069362.1, forward strand.
TCTTGATAAACTCCACGTAAACAATATACACATGTTTTATCCATACTTTCTTGTTGCACTGTCAAACAAAAAAAAGGTTCTCATTATGATATCAGCTTGTTTACACTAGGGTTGATATATTTTGCAATGATAATGTTCAGCAGTATTTCCAGATAATTTATTATTTTAGGTGAGTACTATTCGACTTTTCGAAGATTTTGTGTAAGAAAGACAATTTATAGACAATTTATGTACATAAGGTTAACTGGATTCTAAGGAGCGTAAACATTTCGAGTACGCAGAAACAGTCTAAAGATGCCACAGCCACTTATTTATTTTGCCATAGTGGTATGTTTAAGAGAGTGCTATACCATAAAATTCTAAAGCGGGCATGTCAAACCGGAAGCAAATGTGAACATTTACGACACACTAAATGTCCTTCCGAACAAAAACGTTGACCTGTCTCTGATTTGATGCTAAGTACCTTAAAGCTACTTTCCACAGAATAATTGAATTTCATTACAGAAAAGGTTGTTCTACTTGTACCTGATCAAATAATTTTGTTTTCAATATTGAAGCAGTGAAAATGGTTTAAATTGGCGTACGAAAGATAATAGGTAAGGGTAGATTTAAAGGTAGAAACTGAGACAGAAATGACTTACTTAGTTACTAGTATGTGGAAACATATTTAATACTTCCTAGACCAAAACATAAGTCGGTCAAATTTACATTACTTCATTAAAAATGAAATGTTTTGAAGCTATATAAAACATGGAAGATACGTGTTCTTATATTTTTAAGGGCTTGATGTAACATATAGAGGTATTTGTTTGTTTCAGTGTAAGGTTAAAATATCTCTCACGAGTAAAACACCAGATGCAATACTTTCACGATTGTCATAGGCAAAAATGAAAGTGTAAGATTGAAAGATATTTTTATCTTACATGTAAAACAAACATATTTTTTTATCATTTCATGTTTTGACTAAATTAGCCCATTTATAGTTTCTTACAAGCGAAAGATATATATAATACATTTCACTGTCACAATACTACATATCTTTTAAACTAGTTTTTCGATAATTTTCTGAAAAGCATGTAATAAAATTCGTTTTAATGAGAATAGATAGTATATATAAAGCATAATACTAATACGATTTTCAACTACACACACTTCGCGAAAAGAGTAACACCGAAGTAAGTTGAAAAGTGTGTAATATCCATATTTTTCATCTCCTTCCGATATAAAAGATTACCTTTTGATGGTCATGTACTTAAACACATAATAGAATTTTCTTCAAGTGATAAACGAATATTTAGGAGCTAAAACATTTAATTACACTTACAATAAATTGCTAATCTCAATAAATTAGAATCTACTCTCATGAAAAGGTATAATACAGTTTATTGTATTGGAAAAAAATATGAAGTGTTCAGAAATGCTAATGACATCGTAAGCCAATATTTTTAACATTTATTTATCGCTCATTTCATTTCATTCGTAAATATGAAATAGCAAGCTTTAAAATTCATCAAAACTATAGTTTCAAAATTATAACTTCTTTTATGATCTCACCATTTCTCTTGTCTCTCGAAGCTCACTGTAGAGCAGAACTATCTGGTAGGGTAACCAACATACACCGAACACTGCCATAATTGTCACCAACATTGCAATCACCTGAAAAATAAAAACAGATGCACGACATTATTGCCTAATTAGAATTCAAACGGTAATGACTGTATTTTATTTCTAAGATACAGATTCAAATTATCAATTGCTTGAATAAGACTAATAACTCTTTCAACAAGCTACACTTAGTGAATTAAATCTGTAAGAAGATTCTAAAGTCATCATAAAATTCACTAAAAGTTTTCCCTCTATATCAAAACGGTGTATTTACTTGGAAATACCATGTTCTACTCTAGAAGAAATTATATCTAGTTTATCACATCATGCATGTAGCTGCCAAATGATTAGACTGTTAAATTTTATAACAGGAACGCCACCTAGATTATAAACTGCGCTTGTCCACACAAAGTATTTAAACATTTCACAAATGTAGTCGAAACAATATGTACTACATCCTCCTTTGGCTTCATTCATGTTTCAAACACATAGGAAAAGCTTTCAATATCGATATCAAAGTAGCAAGCATTTCTAAATGAACTAGGCTTTATCAGATAGGTATATGAGGTAGGTAACGTCTTCAAACGAACAAATGTATAAATTTCAAAGAGAATTAGGAGATTATCATACTGGCACATTACATTCAACGATTTACATTCATTAGATCCTTGTATTACCGGTTCGTACAATCATTTCAGTGTATCACTGTGTACGGAGACGGTGGGAGGTCTTATTCAAAACATTTTTAATATTGCTTAATATTTATGCAATTAAGTAAGAAAGCGTGTTCAGCGGATTGAGATCACGAATATTGATAATACGTATAGACAGTCTTAAAGCAAGCACAACATAAGAGATTACTCTTGCATGGCACTAATCTACCAGTACTCTTTAACATGCAACAACTATAAAAAGTGATAAGATCAAGAAATATGCATTGTTTAATTGTCTTAACTGCAAGGAAGGTATGACATAAAATGCATCTACCACTGTTTTTAATGTAAGAGTGTGTTGTAAGTCCATCAAAACATTTTACCACAATAAATAATAAGGAAAATATCAATTTTACCTTTCGTTTTGTCTTTTGCTGTGCTTCGTAACCAGCATTCACTCTTTCACCAGGAATGGTACTTGATCTGAGTTTTCTGATGATAACTGAGTACGCTATTGTCATCACAATCATAGGGAAGAAATATAGGACAGCTGACACGAATGTGAAATATATTGTCCTCGATGGCATGTATTCCACGGTATAATTTAATCCTGGAACTGATTTTGTTTCCAGTGGCCACGTGTCATCGCACCATCGTTCTGTATAGTCTAGCCATTGACGTTCTTTAAGCTCTCGGAACCATAACAACGGGGCAGCGATAGCAAATGAACACAGCCAGATAACACCTATGGAGAAGCGAGCTTTTCGATTCGTCATGTGAGCCTTCAGTGCAAAAACGATCCCGAAGAATCTGTCGTAAGCAATCAAGGTCAAGGACAGAACACTTGCTACCAGACATAAGACTAAAAAAAAAAGAATAACGAAATCACTTAATTAACTTGATTATTACATACAACAGTATATTAAACAATATCCCTACATGTGGGTCAACTGTTTCATATTCAGTCTAGTTTATTTTAGAAATGTTTCTCATATGAATTATTTTCTTATCAGATAAAATGATAAAGTAATTTCAAATTTCTTCTGCTCATATTGTAAAAGATTGTAATAATCTCTAAATCTGATACTGCACGATGACATAAATGAATCAAAATATTTAATATACCTTAAATGTCACATTCACAAAACAAATAATATGCCAGAACAACCAAGAGTTTGATTGATAGGCTCAGTAAATATGAAAGGATATCAGACAGGAACTGCCTAAAGCAATGAATGGTAAATATCAGTTCCAACCATATTACCATTATCAAGCTTACTGAGTGGACAAGTCATTTCCTGATCGTAGGAGGCTGATTCAAATTATTCAAAACTGATGCGACTTTGTGTGCGATAGGGGATTTCTGACGATTCAACTATCAGAGTCTATTCAATAATTGACGGAACAGATAAAAGAAACGAAGATGAAATAACACGAAAGTAAAATTAATGGTTTTCTTCTCTAGCGTAAATTTTGTTTTATTTCACACATTTCCTTTTAATATCGTTACAAAAGCAACAATAAACTCACTAGCCCATGCCTATGTGTAGTGAACAAAACAGCTTACCCGCCATTTGCCAAACATTTAAAAAAAATATTCAATGCACTGTTTAGAAATTCAGTAGAAGTTTTGATCAATATATTGTTAATGACATACCAACATTTCAAAAATATCAAATTACGAAAAGATAAATACTTGTATATGTTTTCCTAGAAAATATTTACAAATCATACAAATATCGAATGATCTCTTCGATAGGACATGACAGAGATGTAATTTTGTTTCTCTTGTCATATTTCCCCTCTATTATTTAACTCTGTTGCTAGTTTTTTTTTAAATCTAGACATTTTGGAATATTTTCATATGACTATTCAAAATCGGGTTAAAGTCCGAAAATATGCAACTCAAAGGGAAGTCATCGTTTGATTTTGTTGAAATGGAAAAATGTTATAAGTTATAGAATCAAATAATATTTTAGAAGATGAACAAACTGGATTCTAAACTTCAGACATTTTCAGCCTTTATCAATCTTACAAAAGCCTATGATTAAGTCATAGACATTCTTTTGAGAAAATTAAAACATATAGGAATAAATGGTAACAAGAGTAAAGCCATAAAATCACTTTACTGTAATGTATCAATGTGTGTGAGAATAAATAAAATGTATACGGATTGGTTTGATGTTAAGTTTGGATTAAGACAAGGTTGTGGTCTGTCACCTATTCTTTTTATGACATTTTTAATCAGTGATATGGTCTTGAAAATGAAGGCATTAGACCTAGGTATTAAGGTAGGAAATTATGAGAAGATATGTATTTTGTTGTATGTTGATGATATGGTTTTAGTAGCAGAAAATGAAAAAAAGTTACAAAAGATGTTAGACCAACTTTGTGAATGGAATAAGTATTAATGTTGTGATTAAGGTGTCACTCAGTTCGGGGGTCGTGGGTTCGAGCCCCAATGGGGTCACAACCATGCCTTCTCATATGACACCCGTACTGCGTTTTTTTCCAGGAAGCGGACTCGACAGTGGTTAAAATAAGCTTAAATCTTTCATCACAATCAAGCTTAGTATAAACTTAGTGTGGGGAAACATCATTTGAGCCTCGCCATGAGAAAACCAACATAGTGGGTTTGCGACCAGCATAGATCCAGACCAGCCTGCGCATCCGCGCAGTCTGGTCAGGATCCATGCTGTTCACCAACAGTTTTTCTAATTCCAATAGGCTTTAAAAGCGAACAGCATGGATCCTGACCAGACTGCGCGGATGCGTAGGCTGGTCTGGATCCATGCTGGTCGCAAACCCACTATGTTGGTTTTCTCATGGCACGGCTCATTTTCTTTTTGTTTCATGTTTATTCAATGACTTGCAAGTTAGAGGATGGAATGACTTACGATATTTTTCTAGACTCTTTTGTTTGATCTGTAATTGCCTATGGCACTGCCATTTAGGGTACACGTCAGTTTTCATGCATAGATACTATTTAAAATAAAGCAATGTGTTCATCTTTAAGATACACTCTTTCTGCTGCTTTAATTTGGGATATGGGTTGGCAACCAACAACAGTAAGACAGTTGTCATCAATTACTAATTTATGGTTTAGACTTTGTGAAATGTCAGCTACTAGAATAAATCATAGGATTTTTGTTTATACTTTTCATGTATGTAGAAATAGATGTAAAAATTGCTATTATAGATTCAAGCAATGGTATCAAAAATCAATTGTGATGAATTGTGTACTCCGAATGTCGTAGCGTCTATACAAAGTATTGTTGAAAAGGTAAAGTAAACTGAAGAATTTATAAACTCAGATGTCGATAGTAGTAATGTTGCTTAAAGTAAACTTAGAACATACAAACTTTTTAAAACTGAATTTAATGTTGAAGAATATTGTAAAATGATTATGTGCAGTACACATAGATCTGCTCTAGCAAAATTAAGATGCGGTGTAGTGCCAATTAGAATCGAAACCGGCACATATAAAAGACTTCTGTTGCATGAACGATTTTGTCCATTCTGTATTAACAAGGTCGAGTCTGAATTTCATGTAATCATGGAATGACAGTTATATGATGACATAAGAATAAGTGTTTTGTCCATGCTCAGCAAATGAAAGTTTTTCAAGGTTTTCTAACTCTGACAAATTAAAACTTTTTTTCTAGTCAAAGTCATATTCGTATACTAGCTAAAACCTGCGTTAATAATTTAGTATATAGGTTGGTTTAAAATGCATTGATTGTTATGTAAATATTGCTAAACATGTTTATAAATACAATATTCTATCATTTTTAAGTTTGTCGTTTTAATGTTTTAACTATTGATGGTGTAAGGCTTCTTATTTCATATTGTAAACAGTCTCTTTTAATTTAAATTTTGAACGGCACTGTACTTTTATCTGTTTGCAAAATAACAGAGTAGTTAGTTGTTTTGTTCAGTATATATGCCTCATTGTATTGTTCATAACTTATTCATACATAATACTTGACAATTCTTTCCCTATTAAAAGCAGGAATAAATCAATTCGTAATTAATTGGCACACCAAACCATCGGAAAATCCAAGTACAATGTACATAACGGCGAGAGTGACAAATGCTAAAAGGAAAGAGATAATTTTCTTTTATATGGAAATTGTTTTGCAATTGTGATCAGTTTACGTAATCACTTTAATGAGATTTGACATCGGGATCAAACTACCATATTATTATTTGAAAACCACAGTTATATACTTTTTGATAAGTATTTTCAAACTTCAGCTTTTTTGCAATATATACAAGTATTACAATCCTAAAATCGATAAGGTATTTCATCAATAAAATAAACCAGTTGTTAGGAGTTGATCATTTACAACACATGGTATTATTTTATCAGTACACGATAATTCTAAAGCAAATTTCAGAACTGGTGTTTATTTTAAGACTGATGCGAATCTTTTAGAAAGTAAAAAGAACATTGTGCTTGATTTATTTGTAATTGTCAGAATAATTGGTATGTTTGATATATTGATAACGTAACACATTAAGCACATATAGTGCTTGACTCCCTCTCCATGCTATCATTGCTATAATTATTGTTGAATTGTGGTTAATAATAGGAGTTGGGTCATTTGTGGCTGATTTGGCTTCATTATGTTGATAGCTGGATCCCAGCCTCACACATTATGCCATATACAAAAGTTAAAGGGAACCAGATATTTGATAGAGCAAGTACTCGTTGTAAAACGCTATGTTTAAATTTGGACCAATCAGAAACAAGTTCTGAAAATAGCACGTCTGCTGAGGTATAAATAGGATGGATTACACAGAGAGCATTCGGTATCCAGCGGTAGAAGAAGACACATCAAGGATTTAACTGATAATTTATTCGATTACGTTGATAAGGAGACTATTGCTGTTACCCTGTCAGGGCGGATAAATTATTAAAAAGAAGACGTTTGAAGTTCATAGACTAAAGAAGAGTTACTGAATTTCAACAAGGTTTCGAGCTATATGGCCAGCGCATAGGAGTTTTACCTTAAGGTGAAGAAGGTGTAATGAGCGGGATTTTCAAAAACAAATTACACCCTAGATAACATACGTAGATAACTGCAGAAGTTGATCTTCACCCGATGTACAGTTATTGGAAAGATCAAATGCACACTTTTTACGCAAATGACGTCGAAATTTCACCTTTAAGCCTAGTCGGAAATAGTTGTGACGTTGCCGTTTTCATGGCGATTAATTTAGTCTCAGCGCATTCATTTTATTTAAAAGTATTTTTTTTTCTCATTTTATATGATATGTCAGTCGAAACCTACACGGTGATGTAATTTTCAAATACATACTCCCGCTATTCGCTGAAGGATTGCTTACTTTATGCAATAATCATGACAAAAATGTTCTATGAAATTATTGTTTTCGTGCGGAATGACTAAGTAGTGGACAAAAACTGGTCCACAGAATTTTTTAAAAAACTAATTTTATCTTATAAATTTATTCTACTGTAAATTGAGCAAATAAAAATCAGGGGTCACCGACTTCGTTTTCGCAGTATTGTCATAAATTTTACCCTACCTCCATTTTCTCGTGCATTTTTCAAACATAAAAAATCATAAGAAAATCATTTGATAAATCTATGAAGTACACTTCTACCAGACAAATGTTAGCCCACAGCGACACTGACTGCACGCGAGTTTGTTAAGTGATAAGTTTGAGGCTGGCTCTTTCCGATTAATTAAGTTGTAGCCATAAATCTTAGCATGTGTTGTTCCAAAATCTGACCTCTACAGAAATGACATTTTTTTGTATAAATTGGCAGCATGCATTTACTGGTCCATAGATTTTTTTTTAAAATTTACACAGTAATTTTAAAAGCATTTCTCAGCAAAATAATAGAAAAAAATTCTTTGACTACCGACTTCGTTTTCGAGCTACGAAGTCGCAAAAAATGATAAAGTCTCAAATGGCGCTATGGGCGGCGTTTGACGTTGCGCATTTTCCCGCTTTTTTTCTGACGTTACGCAAACGTCTTATTACTAAAACTGTGTATGCTGTTTGCAAATAGATATTCAGCCATTCCGTTTTAAAAAAATCTAATATTTTCTAAAACATACTTTCATTCTTGTATTTCCAAATCATTATATTTCATAGTTGTCTTTATCACCTGAATACATGTGGTAATTTTCAAGTTACCTACTTAGATTGTACAATTGCGAGACAAAACACAATTAAGCAAGTGCATATACATGTACATATGCAAATATTCGGTCGGAAATAATCTGAATTTTCATTGTATTCCGTGGTGAAAAGAAAGCCGTACATTTTTTCGCATGAAATGTTAGGACATATTTCAAGATGTGTTTTTAAGTATAATATACGGTGCAACTGGTGGTAAATGATTTCTTTGCATGGAGAATGTAACAATATGAAATATATCTTTTTATGTGCCCTATCCAAGTTATGTTTGGTCGGGGCAATTAGTGTTCCCCTCGCCCGTCCGTCCGTCAGTCCGAAATAGTGTCGGGCATATCTAAGAAAGTATTGACCCAGAGTAATCAAACCTCACAGGATTGTTATCAGTATTTCCATTTGAGTATATAATGTTTTAATTTGATCTCACATAGTCAGACCGGTGTTATGGCCCTTGACGTAGTCGAAAATATACATAAAATTGTGTCGCATGTATCTCATTAAGTGCTTCAAGATTTTTGTTACATTTATTTTAAAAAAATGATAGAGACATGAAACCATGTAGGAATAATATGCAGCATGTAAAGTTGTAACACATTTGAGACTGAGCGACCGCCAAATACTTGCTTTTGCTATAATTTATCTTTTGGAACTACTGCATCTAAACAAACCTGCTACAGATGTTGTCAGTAATAAATGTTCAGCAAGTTGATACCGTTAGGGAGTTCGGAAACAATAACAGTTAAATTGACGGTAAATCATTATTACCTACAATACAAAACAAAACACAAACCTCAAAAGTTTTTCAGAATTTTTCATTTTTATTATGACAATGCGTTTGATAACTGCTATGGTTGTATGTTATACGGCAATGATAGTAAATGTCTGATTGATAAATAAAATTTATACACATCAGCAGTCTTCAAAATATATATGAATTTTGACATGCCTTTCATAATTCTCAAGTGTACCCATTATCATATTGAAAAGACTTGCACATTTAAGTATGTTTTCCGACTGCTTGCGAACCTGTCGCGCATCTTCGGGTTTTTTTCCGGAAGAATGCTCCGAAACGAGGCTATAATTTATGAATAGATGCAAACACCAACGATAATGTTTACAAACATAGGGAATTCAACATTTTTGTAACTCACTAAAACTTCATGAAAATCATTCTTATAATACAGGTAGTAAACAGCTATACTACAAGTTTTCGGGGTGCGGGGTGTGTGTGTGTGTGGGGGGGGGGGGGGGGGGGGCTCCGAAATAAATGTGTTTTTAAAACTTCATACGCAAACGTATTCAGTCAATCTTTTTTTTCAGCATAGTTTTAAGAATATAGACCTTATATATGACACTGTCAATTTGAAACTAAAAATGTTGTATAACTCATATTTTTCATGCAAATCAAGTATAATTACCATCAAGGAAATACAAAAAATGCAGTTATTTTGTGCAAGTGGTGCGTCTAAAAACGGAATATTCGTTTGAATGAATTTTAAAATCACGTGATCCCTGGTTACGGAAAAGCGATAAACACGTAAGTAGGACAAAATAACCACTCATGTCAGCCAAAGAAAATACAAAAAAAAAACATCATTCGTTTTTCTGCACATGTTTTGACTTCAAACGAAAAAAAAAAAAAAACGTCCGGTGTATCGCCCTCCCGCATCGCTCGGCGCCACACTTTGTTTCTTAATAGAACGTAATGACGCGACGTTGCGAAGCGTAATGTTGGCGTTCCGCCAGACGTCGCTGAATTACACCTTCTTCGCCTTAAGGGTAGTTGAATGCTATAGACGATAGCAGAAATAGGATGAGCATCGGGAAGCCGAGACAGAGACCCAGAGTTTGGTAATCTACTGAGATAATAGGAGAGTTCCAGCTTATAGACGGTTCAGCGTTAGGGGATATACCTATATGGTAGTTGAATGCTACATGTGATAGCATATAGGCGCTGAGCATCCAGGAGTCAGATCATTCATATAGAGTTGTAACTTCAATTAAGAGGACAGAGGCCGAGCATCTATGCGATAGTACTCATATGTTGTTGATTCAAAGACATTGTCTGACGGGAACTTCAACAAAAAGACCAGTCAAGTATAGAGTCTCCAGCCTATAGGAGTTTGAGCTATTTATGATTGTTAGTTTGAAACATTTAGTGATTTGCCTGATCCCTGAAATTGTCTAGCTCATAACTGAAATCATTTACGAATCATTGGTACACGAATCATTTAGGCAAGGTAGCCAGAGGAAAATTCTATATATGAGATATTTGGTCTCACCAGCTCTACGTTTTAACAAAGGACATTCTACATCGTTTGTCAGCTGGTCTAAGACATGGTCACCTTAGCGATTGGACCCAAACCATTGTTCAAGATACTAAAGGCGTAGGCACTTCCCTGGGTCATATAACTCGTATCCTGACTGTAATGTAGTACTTTACTTCACACAGAAGTCAAAATGTACATTTAGTATTTACTTTCTTTGAATTTTAACTGTCAATCGAGGCAAAGTCATAATTCAGGTTTATGAAATATGAAAACAGACGTCAAGTAACCTTTCTACCAATGAAATGCAACGTAACAAAATGTTTCTAATACATAGTTGATGGTTGTCAAACAAGAATTTCAGAAATGATAAGCAATGTATATCGTGTATGCAAATATGTTATAGAATTCATTAACAGACTGACTGTTGATGAAAATATTTCTTTTTCACCAGAGTGTAAACTCAAACCGCTTTAAGAAGTAATATTAATTGTCCTGGTACTCAGAATTACAGACTAATTTTATTGTATCCGATTCTCTTAGGTACGTAAATTATTATGTTTTACAATACTTATAAAACGCAGAATTATGTGGATCAAACACCGAACTATTTTCACCTGTATGTTATTGCAGAGATATAGGTGCTCCTAAAATATTACGCTATATTACGGCTGCCTTTATTACAAACAAAAAACACATCAAACAACCATTTTCCTTGATTCAGTGAATGACTGTTAATAATATCTGTATTATAGAATGAAAAAGGAACTATACTAAAGCAAATAGGCAAAAAACCTGCCAAGAAAGACAAAAACAAGTTTATAATCGATATTATCTGTTAAATAGGTACTGTTTTTGTCCATTTTGGTATAATGCCATGTTATCATAAACTGAGCTACTGGGTGTGTCAGGATTTGTTATTATTACTTTACAAGAATATGTCCTGTCAAATTGAATGTACTATCATTTTACTATTACGTTTTATGCTTCTAAATAGTTGTTTAACGAGTCCTTCACCTTTTGGTAAAACCCGTTTATATTTTGTGCAACCATTCACACAGGCTTACATTTGCATTTGCATGTTTGAACATCCACAAATTCTTTGTGGTAATTTCATAAAGCATAAACCATTTTGATATCGGTGGATTAAAATATAAACTACCTTAAGCAATGGAATGCTCATAATTATATTTCATTGGAAAATAAAATCGTTCAAAATTGTCTTATTCTCAGTGACGTTCACCTATATGAACTTGACACAGTTTAGTTGTTTTTTAATATTGATAATGTCTAAAAAAAAGGTTCACAACTGGGTGCTTTGCATTTTGAAACAAAGGCACTTGGTCCCATTATACTCTGACTCATGTCTTACAAGAAGGCCAAAGGACAACTGTACAAAACTCGCCAATCAACTTAGAATATGTTTTATACATAACCAAAACCTTTTTGTTTATACACTCCCAATTCTTTTAGAAGGTATCTATGCATATGACTTTATACCTTTCACTGTACGCTATAATAATCACATGAACTGTTTTCATGACTAATGGGCGTTAATCAGATTTTGGACAAATAATGGGTCAGTTCGAAAATTTTATAACTGATCTTTTAAATGTAAAACTAGAAATTTAAATGAAATCAAAAATAATAGTCCACTTTTTTAAAATACTTTGATATATATAAACAGGTTTATTGCAAAAATTCATAAAAAGTAATGAGATATTAATGTCTTATGAAGGTTATTAGTTGATGTAAAGGGTTATTTTGTTCATTAAATAAATCAGAGCTTACACATTTGATTCCGGCGCTTGTCATGGCTAGCTGATTTGGCTACTAGCTAGCAGTAGTACCTCTCCAGACATTTTCAAAATGCTAATATTGTATTTTCCATACGGAAATTATTCCCTCATCCTGTGGCAAGACATTTCGAGTAAATCTTTGGAGATAAAGACCAGTTTGTTACAAAAATGTCTACAGCAGAAACATTCTGTTATCAAAGCACAAAATAATTGGGAATGATCGATACGAACGAAACTCATCATATTTTGTACAGACACTTAGTCTGGTGATGGGCGAACTGTGTAATTGCATTGGATCTTTGCATATCTTTCTCCGGTAATCCATTTTAAACGCCATTAATATATATGTATCTTCATTATTCAATAATGAAATTATCATTTCTGTGTGCAGGCATATTTGTCTAGTGCCCTGCTATGAATGAGAAGCGTTACTATTCCGTCTGAGAAATAGTTTCTAAAGGAGAAAAATTAGTTCCTATGGAGACTCCTTGATAAATCGAATTAGTTGTACATCACTTTTTAATTATTTTTCAACCATGTTATGTAGCACTAACATGCAAACAGCTTGCCTGAGATGTTTTCAAAGCATGTTTTGGGCGATACGTTTAATTTGATAAATTTCAACACTTTTCGTTAATCATATGAACTAAAGCTTTTTCTTGAAAAATGGGCTTTACCTTAGACAAGTACGTATTAATTGTTTCAATGTTTTCTTCTGTGTAAGGTGGATACAATAGGGTTATTATAACAGTAACTCGATCTGGGATGCTGCAGCCTCGTGAGATCCGATCTGGCAAAAATCCACTCGAGCCGAAAATAAAATTTCGGATCTTACTATATTTCTACCTTTTTGTTTGTTGTTTTGCTACTGAGCGAAATATTCAATGTTTATCGATATTAAAATGAAACTAAGTGAATTTTTATTGGGCTATTTATAGAACTGTGTCAGGTAATGCATATTAATGAAAGTAGTCCGGCAGCATACAATACTAAATGTACAATTCCGAATTTAAAAGTTACAATGCGGATTTTTTTTCTGCCTGTTCATATTTAATTTTAATTGTAAAATACAAGCCGATTTGTTTACAGAATTTATATAGGTATATAATAAAATAGGGTTATTATAGTAGTAACTCAAGAGCCAAGTGTGATCCGTCCTTGCAAAATATACGAGAGCCGAATACAAGATCCCAGATCGAGCAACCTTTGTAATGACTCTTTTATCATATACCTCTGTATTTTTGTTTGTTGTTTCGTTATCGAACGAAATCTTTAATATTTGGCGATGTTAAAATAGAAATGAGTGAAGTTTTTGTGTGCACTATTTATAGAACTATGTCAGGTTATGAATATTTAATTAAAATAGCCCGACAACATACAATACAAAATGTAAAATACGGATTGTTTTTCTGCCTGTTCATATATACTTGTGAAATATAAGCAGTATTTTCAACAGAATTGAATTGGGTTTATAATAAATATCTATCTGTCATTAACTTAGACATCTGTTAGGGATGAAAAGACTAAACACAAATACGTAATATGATATCTTAACAATGATTTAACAATGAAAGACTACACGTAAATATCGTGATAACAAAACACATAATGCTCAATACGCATTTTTATAGGGAATTCCAGGCAACAGGTCAAGTAGAAACCTTCTATATAAGTACTGTCTCACAAAAGTGAAGCAATGTTGTGCTTCGGCTTTCTTATAAGATTTAACTCTTCACCTGTAGATATGCCGTGTATAGAATTCAAGGTTTTTTTTGTTTTGTTTCTTTTGTAGTGTAGAAAAAATATAAATAGAGAAACATCTTAGAAAGAAGATGGTATTAAATTTAATATGGCGAAAGAACTTATGGTCACATTATTACAATCCTTTACATATGCAACATTAAGTAGATTAATACGAAATAAAAATATATATATATATATAAAACATCCTCCTTGAATGTTGCGGGATTACAAAGGGTTGTGCTAAGTATGTAGATGCACCCGTTGCGAACGCTCCCTTCTTAAAACAATAACAATATTCTATAAGGACTTGTGATTACTAGCGACTTACCCTTAACCCCCTGTACACAAGGGAAACAACCTGTTTATAGAGTGAAACTGATGCGTGAACACCGCTTTTTAGTCCTAATCATGTCCATGATGTATCAAGACAGTAGAAAGGTAATTCATGTATTTTACCCGCTATACAGGATCACACAGTCCTGCATCCAACAGTCCTGATAATGTTTCCTTAATTTTTTCATATTTCTAGATATTTTCCAATACTTTAAAACATATATTTAGGTAGCAGAGTCTATTCTACTTCCAGTAGTCGCTTTCTCAACAAATTTTATCTTGGGATGGGATATTCTTTGGGTTCTATCATAAAATCCGTCGTCTGTTTTTGACAAATTACATTGCAAAAATGTCAAATTTTCCCCAGGGTTTGATTTGATCTTTTCATACTTTTCTTTTCATAGTACTACATGCTTTTTTCATGCCTAGAGGTAAACAATGCATGTCTTGCAGGATATAATAGCTACAGAGCCACCGAAGACTACAATAAAGTTTAGCAGAGTTGTTACCATTTTTCCAAATATTTCCCCAGGATAATGTTTTATGGCTCAACGTACTCTTGTTCAGAAAATGGTACTTTAAGTACTTTTTTAGACTCTACACTTAAGTTGACTACACATATTTCTAAAATATGCAGTGCATACTTGAAGTTTGTATTTTTAGTTCCACTGCCTATGATTACTTAAGGCGGTAATGATTTTAAGATTGTATATTGATATTGTGTAGATGTCAAATGCCGGAATCAAGGTTTGAGGTAAATGTTTTTTAAATATATAAAAACAAATACCAAAAACACAACATAAACGGGGGATGTGATAATTAAATTTATTTCACCAGTTATTACTTGTTCATGTAATGTTTTATTTATGACTCCGTGATTTTTTTTGTGATTTATTTTCATAGCGCTTTAATGTTGTTAGTATTTCTTCTAACTGTACAGTAATTTTTTTCGCAACGAACTGCTGATGCAAAATTGTCTAGTATATTACTCAATTGTCTCGCAAAACTGTATATTACAATATGGTTGCTTCTAGTACATGAAAGGAAATTGGACTTTATTAAGTAACAGACAAATTTTAGTTCTTCCTCCAAACTGTCTTAGGAATTTCCATATCAGGAAGTTGTCGTATACGGTTATTATCATAATAAGTACTGCAAACAAGTACTGCAAACAAATTAAATATAATATCATATCACAGTACTATAAAATATGTTTAAATTAATACTCCAAACTATGTCTTATGGCCACTAATATTAATTTTAAAAATATTTAATGTAAACTATAACAACAATAAAGTTCATTCGCGAAATTTCCAAATATAGGTTTCAGAAAGTAAAAGTAAATATACAATTTGTACCCTATGTTGTTGTTTTTTTTTTCAAGAAAAAGAGCGAGTGATAGAAAATCTTACAAAACTTTCGAATTACTGAGAACTCGCAACAGGCGTTTTTAGTCTGTAAGTAATTAATGAGAAAAAGCTGTGGAAACGCATTATGCCGTAACGAATTGGGCTTAATTATGGAGAAAAGGCTGTTAATTGAGTAATAAGTTCACAGGAGATAATACAACAAAAATAGGAGAGATAGTTTTAACACTTTCAGCATGAAGAGTTTGTTCAATGTTTAGCAAATGCGTGAATGTCTGCTAAGTTCAAATGTTTGTTATGAAGATTTAGACAAATGAATGTTTACCTGTGCTTTTTTGGCGGTACTGCATTATTGATTTCAATATTGTCTTTTGCTTTTCCCTGCTTCAAGTGCAGTGTTTTCCTGCAAATCTTTACGTATATATACAGATATACTTTTAAACTCACAGGCTTTGATATTTATATACCCTTGGTTTTTAAACTCACAGGAGCAAATACATCTATTTCAATGTTGTTAATGCCGTCAGTTCTCCAATCTTATTTATTATTCGACCTAATATGAAGATAAATAGATTAACATATTCCACTTCCCATGCTAATTATTGTCAGTTGGGAAAATAAGATAATTCAATTGACATTAATAGCTGTCATTCTATATTTCTTGTCAGTTCTTGATGCAGTTAGTATTTAGCAGATAGATATGAAAACATTTCGGTTTTGATAGAAAATGTCGTTCCATTTACAACAGTGTATCTTTGTTATCATTACGCAAATATTGGTTATGGACGAAGATGTAAAAAGCACTAAAATATTTAAATTATTGCAGTGAAATAGCTAGCCATTTCCTTTTTCAAAAAAAATATTGTGTCATTTTTTTTTCTTCCAATCGTACAGTAATTTTGCTTTGACCTTACTTTACATTTCTTATAAAAAAAACAAGGGACAAGAGCTAAGCACGAAAAGTTACATTGAAATAATTGCAGCTAACTTCCACAAAGCTACGATTTTCTTGGGCATTTTTCCTAGTTAACAAAAAGGTATTAATTTTAATCTTAAAAAAATAATGCCGCATTATATCATTTATTGCATATATATGTGCATATTATTGTACAAGCTGAATTTTCTCATAAAGGCACTAATTGTGTCTATTAATTATTCTCTATAATCAATTATGAAATGCACTGCGATCTAGTCCAACGGTTTGTTTGTGGCAGTATGCTCTAAGGACTGGACCAACGGTATTTTATATCTGAATTCGGACATATACCAAGGCTGGAAATCTGACACTGTGAATGACAAAAGGACAAGGTTTAAAGTACTAAAACTCACACCTTTTGCACCAAGGAAAATACGGAATATACGGCTGTTTTTGTATAAACGAAGACTGAGAATATTTGAGCCGTGCCATGAGAAAACCAACGTAGTGGGTTTGCGACCAGCATGGATCCAGACCAGCCTGCGCATCCGCGCAGTCTGGTCAGGATCCATGCTGTTCGCTTTTAAAGCCTGTTGGAATTGGAGAAATTGTTAGCGAACAGCATGGATCCTGACCAGACTGCGCGGATGCGCAGGCTGGTCTGGATCCGTGCTGGTCGCAAACTCACTGTGTTGGTTTTCTCATGGCACGGCTCATTTAACATTTTGCATATACGTTTTGTTAAATTGTATGTGCTTTGTTATATCATAAGATAAGTTCTAATGTTTCCTGATTACGGAACAGGGCATGGGCATATTTATCTCGTCGGTTCCATAAATAAACAAACAGTTACATCATTTGTTCATCACTCGGATTGTTTAGAATATATATTGTTTGTATAAAAATCCCGAGATTGTTTATATTATGAAATTCTAGATAAACATCAGTTCACGACCTCTACAAAATTTTTCTTGTCTGTTAGAACTCCTCCTCAAGAAGCTGTTAATTGTTTTTTAGAATATATGTGCAGCCAACCAGAAATGTACAACCGCGCTTTAGCAAGAGTAAACATGTTTACAGGTAGTTCAAAAATATAGCATGATTTCATAAGTTCTGTCAATTAATCCCTGATCATATTGCCTTCCTAGATTATGATTAATTTATGGAGACTAAAATGAAACCGCTAAAACTTTATCTTATAATATATACTTTTTAATTTTCAGTTACAAATAAAGATCTGTATTTTTTTATGGAAAGTAAAATTTTGAAATTTCTGTTCAATATAAATTCCTGAAGGAGCAGTTTTGGTCATACCAGTGAAGCTGACTACGTGTAAGCCGTAAAAACTGAGTTTGGCTATAAAGTATCTAAATAAAAATACCAATTTTAAAATAAGTATTTCTCCATATTCTTACATTTCATGACAATTAATTAAGAAATAGATTTTAGTTTTGCATACTGTGATGGCAATAAAACACGGTTTTGAGCTCAGATGCGTTGTAATCTAATCACGAACTCCGTAATTAGATTACTACGCATCTGAACTCATAACCGTGTTTTATTGGCTAACACAGCACGCAAAACTAAAATCTATTTCCATTTTAACACGCTCAAATTACACCAGGAAGGGGTACTACTCTGGAATACTTTTTAGACGTAAATTGACTAGGCAAAAGTAGGTCATTTTGCAAAACATGTTTAAGACAATACACGGTAAAATCCTTCTTTGTTTATATAAAAGTGTTAGAATAGTATGTTTGCCAATTTCACGGTGAAATAATACTTTCACTGTTACAGAACAATCATTGATAGTCGTGAATAATCGACTACACATGTATTGACCACACAAAAAGGCAAGAGTACATGATTTCTTACAAGAATGTAAAACTTTATTAGCAATGACGGTTAGCGAGACCAGAATAGACTTGGTGCTTGGTGACTTACATTGAGACAAAAAAGAAATGGGTGGAAGCGCATGCATTTCAAAACTTCAACTATTGTAAAACAAAGTACGTATTAATACTAAAGCTATACCTTGTGAGAATGTGTTGAATTTACAGAAGAAGCCTCCCAACACCCAGTTATTGTTGTTTAGATTGTTTACGAGATGGACCCAAGTACAGAAGACCGTCACAAGGATGTCAGCGACAGCAAGATTCACGATGTAGAAGTTGGTCGTTGTCCTCATTTGTTTATGCCGTAGCACCACCACTATAATCAACGTGTTTCCTACCAAGGAAAAGAAAATGATCATAGCGTAAAGGTAGGATTTCAGAATGATCTCGTACAAGGGCACTTTCTTTATCTCCCCGGGGAAAGGAATGTTTCCATAATCCAACGTCTCATTACCGTAATCAAGTCCATAAAAGCTGTAATCTACATCTACATCTACATCATCATACGCGTAATCCATAGTTCCAGTAGTTATGGTCAAATAAATATTACTGAAAAAAAAGTAGCATCAAAGAAAAAAAGTCGCAACTGATTTCCTTTTCATCATTTCGAATCCATGTTTTACTAAAACCATTTTCTTGTAATAATTATAGATTTTGTGCACATATTGGATCTCGTGGCATCACAATTATCCATTATCAAAGCGACGACAAAAAATCCAAACAATATCAATTTTTTACCTTTTTTTAATTGTCTTTGTTGTTGTTTGATTTCTTATACACACGAAAATGCTGAGATAAAAAAAAATCTATGAAAATGGACGCTAATTAACCCTTTTATAACAATCCATCTCAAAATAAAAACGTCTCCAAAGTAAACTTTATATAAAATGTAATTGTATATTCAATTCATTGTATCGGAGCTTTTGCGTTCTTTTGATGTAAACAGAGTTCGTAGTAACCCTACGATTAGTTCTGAGATTTTCTAAAACTCCCAGTTACTCTCGCGCGATGTGCTAAGAAAATAATATTTGAAATAACTGTTCGCTAACAGTGTGATCAGAAATCCAATCTGTCGGTCATTCTTGTACAATTCACTGTCGTACATTCTTCTAAACCGTCTCCTATTGGATAAAGTGAATTGACGACATTCCAGTATTCTCACTTATTAACTCCTTTTCCTTTGAAGACGTATATACCTGTTTGCACAAGCATATTTTCACAGAACACGGCAGAGCGTTAATGCTAGGCGAATGATGAACAGCCGTACATTTAAAGCGCTTAAGGTAAAAGATGACTGAATTTGATGTATGGCAATGATTTGGTTAGGTAGAATCGAAAGTCCCCTAAGGATCTCCAGTCGGAGAAATTTCTAAATATCAATATCTCATGATTGACATGCATGACATGACATATCGAGAGAGAGTAAACGGTTTGATTATTTCTTGCGCATGAATAAACCAAATGAAAGCATGAAAAATAGATGACATACTACTCGGCAATTAGCGATGTAATTAATAAAAAACTATATCTTGCTGTCTTCTTTGATGTTAGACCAAGCTTTCGTTTTATTCGAGCATAGAATTCCATTGAATACTCCTATGTATTACAATCGTATTAAAACAGACATTTTTTATTTGGTTACGTGTTTACATAAATGATTTTAGATATGCTTTACATTTTTACATAAATGATTTAAGGTATGCTTTACAATTGGCGTTTTCAATATAACTTCTCGGCGATATATGACCATT
Source organism: Mercenaria mercenaria (assembly GCF_021730395.1). Lineage (NCBI taxonomy): Eukaryota > Metazoa > Mollusca > Bivalvia > Venerida > Veneridae > Mercenaria > Mercenaria mercenaria. The sequence continues at coordinate 35,080,627 of NC_069362.1, forward strand.
TAGTGTCGATTTGCCGTAAAACCCAACTCACTCACTCACTTTAATTAAATGACGGAATTGTACATATGAAAAGAATGTGGACTACTGGCATTTGAGAAAAAATGTTTCGGTTTTATTAAGGACCAGGTCTATGTCAAATGCTTCCGAAGTATTGGAACATTTTGATAAAGTTGTAAAAGCTGGGCAGACAACTAAATTTTTATCACATTTATAACATTTACATATATCTTATAATAAGTATTTGTTCGTTATAATTATTAGAATGTATTATAATCGTTATTATTACCCGAAAATAGAACGTCGAATTTACATTAGAAAATTATACCCTCACCCACCTTCCCCTCCAAACATACACGATTTTCGGAAATTTCATATAAGTTATTGAAAGGATGTAAAATAACTTGCCTTCTTTATATTGGGGCTTAAATGTAACAACGAGGTTGTGCAAATCACGAAAAAAATCATTTCTGAATTACTACAGTTACAAACATTGTTAACCAGTACTGTATAAGTGGAAAACGAACGACATTTAAGAAATTCCCATGCCAAGCACCTCTGGATTAACAGTTCCTTGGGCCAGCTATGTTAATTTATTTTTGTTTTTATATTTTATTTGTTTTGTATTTTATTAAATATTGTTGTCGTGTTGTCTATAAGAAAGATACATAGGATGTATTTTCTTTTTGTTGTTACAGAATTATGTTCTGTGTTATTTCTAACAATAAATATTTTCCCGAAATTTTGACGAGGAGTCCAATTTGTTACAATATTTCTCCGTTATCAATGATTTGCTTAAGGGTACCCTGTCATCAACGATTACTGTGATGGTTTAAAAGTAGTATACTGGTACATATTTGTAGAAGATCGTCTGTATAATATGCTATTTAGTTAATGTAGTTTTTACGTAGAGGAGCAGACAACGACTGTTTATATTAACAGATAACAATGTATAGGAGCAGACGAGATTGTATAGAAGCAGACGACAATGTATAGGCACAGACGACAAGGAATTAGAGATGACGACAATGTATAGGAGCTGAAGACAATTTGTAGAGGAGCTGATTAATTGACAGATATGAATGAATAAACATATTTCAAAAGTGCACAACTAAATTAACCCTTATCATACTGGACACGATTGATTCTGCCTTTTCGACCAATGTAGATCATGATCAGCCTGCACATCCGTGCAGTCTGATCATGATCTGCACTGTTCGCCATTCAGTCAGTATCTTTTTGGTGAGCCCCCTTTTAACAGTTAATGGTTTTGTCCAAATTAAAAGATGAAAAGTTAGAAATTTGGCAGGGTAAGTATTACATCTCGTCCTACATTACGGACGATTATGTTCTTAACACAAAATGTTTCATCATAACAAAGAAATTATCAAAACTATTATTCAGGTTTACACAAAGTTATAAAGATAATGCAGAGGCTCATATTAAACTGCTCCCGACCTCATTTGTATATTTATTATAGCATGTTAAGTAATTTACCTGTTCTGCGAAGTAATAGAACCAGAGTAATTACGACATTTATTAGCCGTATATTTGGTTTCTTATTATAATTCCTGGTCTTTAATGAAATGTTATTACTTTACCTCCTTGATGCCAAATCATATCACTAGGTACCTTTGGCACATCACTTACTTATGACATCAAAGTTCAAACTACCGCTGAAGAGAATGAGATTAGAGATTCCCCAATCAAACTATTTGCTGTTAAACGGTTAAAGGGCATTCTTCAAAGGTTTTTTTTTCAATAGGTGTGCTAATGCATTACACACCCATTTTGTATTTCGATTGCTGTAATTATTGAAACTGGAAATACAGTAAATATTTATTAACCAATTAAAAACTACTTTCAACAAATATTTAGTATTAAGATAAAAATAATCAGTTTAACCCCCTTCATTCCGCTACAGTTTCTATTTGTGGTTGGCCTACTTTGTGATGTGTGGTTCTTGCTGTTTTGGCTGTGCTCAGTGCTTCCAGAGAGACTGCTCTTACAATTTTGTATTTTAGCTTGCATGTGCTCCTTTTGCCGTCTCTATCAAAAACAAAAACGCCACTGATATTATCAAGCAAGTAGTGGGTTAGCAATAATAGTAGGGGACGCGAAAGAAGTCACACTTTACATTACCTTTAGTAAACAGACTCAATCAAATTATTCCTGCTAATTTATTTGCTTGGTTGCATTCATCTGAACACTTTTCCTCGCATTAAAAATCACTGACCTCCAGACCACAAGACAACAGAAAATGGGAAACTTTTTAGATATCAGAAAAATTTCCTAAGAAGGCATCGACACTTAGTAACTGAATTATTATGTGTTATGAAAACACATAATATAGCGTAACAAGGTATTTCTAATTTATTTTTATAAAAGAAGATAAGATTTTGGGACTAAACATTATCAGTACTTATTTAAATATTAGGTTGTTTAAGGTTCTTCTACATTAGTTGTTTTACTCTGAAAATTTACTAACTTCCGATTTTTTTTCTGTAGAAATGAAGGAGATATAGCTTAACAGGGTATTTTTAGTTTATTTTTATAAAAGAAGATAAGGTTTTTGGACTATAAATTATTGAACTTCCTTCAATATTAAAGGTGGTCAATCACATTTAAGCAAAATTTAGTGACATTTTTTACTTTTTGTATATTCTGTTAGAGATTTATTTAAGAAACAAAAATACCCATTACTTAGAGTTAGATCCCTGTTAGAAATGTATACTTTATTGATTTTCATAAAAATTTGTAATTACTCCCCTTTAATATGAAAATATTTAAAATGCTTGGTATTTCTTTTTATTTCCATATAATTCCGAGTTTTACATTCGCATTGGATAGATATACCAAATATGTAACAATCTGAATGAAAAGGTGGGTTTTAAAATGCATGTAGCTTCTGAATTTCATTTTTTTTCCATTCTATCTTGGTTGCGCAACCAAGATAGGCAAAGGGAGGTAATAATAATTTTTCAAACTTGCATTTCTAATGAATTCAATCTATATATGTAATTGTTAATGCAAATATTTTACGAATATAATACAATATATCGGTTAGTTATACATTTTCTTAGGTAAAGTATGTTTATCACATTTATACTTATGATATAATAACTCTATCTTGGTTGGGCAACCAGGATAGGAAAATGAAATTTTAAAAATACCTCCAGTGAAAACCTAACTTGTATTAAGCGCTAACTGAACATAAATAAGTGTAAATGATCAGATGTTAAAATTTAAAACAAATCCGTTACTTAGCCAAAATCTGATTATCCACCTTTAAGTAGGTTTATCATTTTTATTCAGTTTCTCTCAGAAACGAGTCTGTCTGTCAAGCATGCCAATAAATTTCTGCCACAGGGTTTTATCATATTTACGATTCAGTTTTATTCACGGAAAGAGAACAGTACTTAAAGTTCAAAAGCGGGTTTAATTTGAAATATAATAAAGTAATATTGAAATTCATGTCTAGCAATTCTTCTACATATAAAAATATATTTTAGATGTACGACACAGAGGATAGGATAGAAAAGAGATAGCCAGAGGTATGCTTAGGTTACTGTTAAAATGCAGTAATGGATGCACTTTTATAGTGAAAATAAATAATGTTGAAACTTTGAGATTTGTTCTTGATTAGTTGTTTGTACTAATTTTTCCATTCAAAATTGAAAAGTGTTTGTAACGGTGTACCGGAGTTACATTGCTTAAATTATAAAGCTTTATATTTAAAGATTCCCCTGGATAACACTACTTTTAAGCCAAAATCTGGAAGTCAGTGCCTTTAAAGACATACAATGTGATTTTAATGAAGCTATGTTTTACCTGTACATTTTTCCATTAATGAGGATACTATGTGGTACTTTATACGTTGTTTAAGTATACACATTCAAGTTTGAAGTTTTCTAAAATTGTTTATAAAATATCAGTTTACAAACGGTTTCAATGACTGATGATTCAGTACTGTGGGTTCGAGACTGTGAATTTTTGAGCATTATTATCTGTCTAAATACTTAGATGTTGTTTTTTTTTTAGAAAAAAAATATTTTAGAATTTTTTTATGCATTATTTTAGGACAAAATAGTTAGGCACTGTGATTTACGGAGCTATGTCAAATGTGTTTGTTCTCTTTCTAAATTTTAATGTTAATTAAAATGTATGCTCTGTTTTACCTAACATGGATATATTCTTATGGTATTTTGTAATTACCAAGATGTATAATAATTACTTCTTTTATAACTTACTGCACAAATTGAATAAATACTTGTGCAAAAAGTGCTTTTTATCAAACAATACAAACTCAGTTTCAGTTTCTTGGTTGCATTTATTCTTAATATATTTTTACAATTGAAGTATTGGATGAATAATATAAATAAATCGCTCAAATAAACGATCTTCTTTCAACGTCTTGCATCTAGAGCATTTTAAATTGCTTATTACTTTAACATCTACCTTGCTTCCGTTTTAGCGAACGAAATGTTTTGTTTAAAAGATATGAATGAATGATGAATACTTCTTGTTTCACATATTTACATATTACAACATAAAGACCGATGTTAAATACAAATATTTAGCCTAAGCGTTGTATCATTGATAAAGAGACATACGTGTAATACCCAGTCACACATACGGCGCGGATAGCTACGTCTAGCCACGGATAGAAACGTAGTAATCCGTATCGATCCGTACCTGAGCCGTACCTTAACGTAGTAATCCGTATCAATCCATACCAACCCGTACGGCTCAGGTACGGATCGATACGGGTTACTACGTTTATATCCGTAGCTATCCGCGCCGTATGTGTGACTGTGGTATTATAATTATGGAACAGAAAATAATCACATGATTTTCACAATCCCGAAAGGATCACAATGGAAATAAGGGGTTTCACATTTCCCTTTTTTGTGTCATCCTGGATATATGAATACGTGTCCTGGTACAATTTTTTCTGCAGTTGTTGTATTTTATGTTAAAATGATTCGTAATTGTCTTCATATATGTTTTAATTCTAGTACATTGTATGTGTAATTTGAAATTGTATTTAATTTGTGTTGTACCACTAACCATTGTATTTTATCTACTGAATAAATCATATCAAAACAAAAAAAAAGAAAGAAAATATTTCTGTACTCATTAAATACATGAAAACCTTTAGCTGAATAAAGTTCCTCCTTCTAATCGTTCTTGTTTCATGATGTATGTAAATTTAAAAAAACTTGCTTGTAAATATTTTATATCAAATATTTGAAGTGAGGAAAATTCGTTGAGGCGAATCACGACCGGATGTCTTTGTATGCGATGTAAAACGTTATGAGACAAACGATTGTGTTGCACGTTTTAGATATTGTTTGTTCTTGGGCGGTGCCCCACAGTGTTGATTTTACTGTGTATGTTATTGGTGTGGTCTTTGGTCTTTTACGTGGATCGACTCTGTGTTTACATTGTAGGTTACTGGTTCAAGGAATGTGCTTTCCCTTTGATAATCATATCTATTGTCCAACTTTTCCCCAACTTCCGCCCTTTATATTACCCTTCCCTCCCTTTTTCTGTATTTTGATATAATTAAAATGGTACTTATTAGAATGTTAGCATATCCGTTTCAATATTTTTTGTATGCAGCATATTTTGGTTTGGCTACTTTGCGATGCATGTGGTGCCTGTTGTTATGGAAATATCCTTCCCTTTTCTATTTTATTATTTTTTGATCTATGTGACCGTTCATTAATTCAGGTTGTTACACACACTTTACATTTGCTATGATTGTAAACATTTTCGTATCTCATATGACGAAATGCCTGACTTAAAAGTACACGTCGAGAGTGATGTAACCTTGAAATGCCGACTGTGGTCAATATGTTTAATTCTCATAGTATATGTAATATGTGTTGAACGGTTAGTTTGGACAATGATTTAACGTTCGAAAAATCAATGCGCTTTGCTTCACTTGCAGATTATGAACCTGATGTATGAAATAGTTTTCTTCGAGTATCTTAAATGTATATTTACACTAATGAATACAGTAAAACTGAATCTGATTGTAGATTGAGACAAGACAGAGTGATCGACCTTGTTTACTTCTATTTATGATTCTAGATGAATTCACTTATATGTAAAAAATCTTTACAATAAATTAATTGGATATTTATTTGTTAGTGAATTAAGAATTATTTGAAGATTGCAGATCAAAAGAAATCTTCGCAGTAAATCTTGAGATAGACAGATTACTTGACATGAACTCGGAATTTAGATTTATGCTTTATACAATTTGCAATAATAAAAGATACGTGGGTTAACAAGGAAATGGCAACAGCATTCCGCATTTTCGAAGTAATGACACGTAAGCATTAGGAACTTGTTGTATTTAATTACTGCATGCCTTGAGTTGATCCTTACCCATATTTTTGTTGACACTAATGTGAAACTTTGACCAAGTTTGCCAAACATTTTGTCTAAATCAAACTCGGTACATATTGCAATTATTTCAAAGATATACTATGAATCTTATAAATTTGAAATTGTTCTTATAATGTGCCCACTACTAACACTTCGTAAATCATAACGAGGATCTTTGTAGCAATTGTAAAATGATGTTTGAGGATATGCGACAGATAATATGTATCATAGACATTCTAATATTGGTAAAATTCAAATGACATTAAATGTGACCACAAGATTGACTCTTGAATGATCACCTTCCTGAATTTGCATCAGGTCAAATTGTCCAATTTCAAACGTACTTGAGGAAAACTTACTTTAATTTGTATAATAATATCTTCTTGTTGGCTTTGCTTACATTCTTTATCTATATCATTAGATCATTTATATACATTTGTTAGATTTAAGTCAGAGACTTTAGTAGTGTGATTTTGAAATCGCGGCACTTTCTTGATCTAAGTACCAATTATGTTAAACAATATCGAAACTATGCAACTGATGAACATATTTTAACGCTGTTTGAAATCAAGTTTAGGTCGACCGTTAAAGTGACTGCATTCAGTGTCTTACAACGATCACTAAAGTCCCTGCTGTAATCACTAATCTTATGTCGAAATTATGTATTGATAACAACATAAAATGTTATGACTTTCTATAGATTATTTATAATGGATGCTTCTCCTTATTCAATATAACGTCAAAGGCTTTAGAAATGTAATTAATATAAAAAAGAACAATATTTTAACCGTTGTACGAGTTAGTAAGCTCTCTCCTAACATCATTAAAAAGATAACGAATATGTTTTACTGTCAGATAATATTATATCTCGTGTAAAATTCAGATTAATGCTAGAATCAAAATCTCTAACTATAATTCGTACTACAGGTACATGAGCAATCCACTACTATGTAAAACTGGCCTAGGTAAATTCCTGAACACATTCGGATTCTTTTTAAACTATCAAATAGCTATTGATAATAAATCGCAGTCATGGTGATTTTTAAGGTGACATACAATGATAATACTAAGTTTGATACATTTATGTTTGTGTCATTTTTTCTAAATTCCAACGTTTACGCACCTTTGCTTTTAAAAGCGGTATAGTTTTTAGTTGATTTGAGAAATGGCTGTTTTCAACGTTGAATGTACACAATCTTCATTCAAATAGATTGTGACTTAATGATACAGCTAGTTAACATTCATATACGAAACAAAATACGAACATCTTAGAACACTTGGTTAAGTGTACCGTAGACTGTTATACTTTCTTTCTTGATCTTAAGACACATATTTGCTATATGACTTTCAAATAACAAAGTCACCAACAGTGAATCGTAAGTTCGGAATAAAGGTAGTTGAAATGACAAGCTTATTTTGACCATGAGTGTCAATGGATCTCGAAGTCATGGGCGGTCTGCCTCAAATGGTGATTTTGAAGTCTTCATTTTAACCCATTTAATGTGTAGCAAGCCCCCGCCTTTGTACATAACGCACGGTACAGATACAAAAACAACTACTAATGCATACCATATAAACCAATATTTAATTCTTTCCGACCTGAATGTCAAATTCAATATCGTGAATACTTTCAGTATACAAACGTAATTTCCAACGCTTCATTTGAACTTATGTATATCAATGTAATGTTGAATGCAAAATAATCATTTGCATGACATTTTTTTGACTCGTAGGAAAAGAAAGAACTACATGAACTACAAATATTAACGATCGTAACATAGTTAGATCATTATTACTGAATTAATATAATGTAACTACAAAATGTACATTTAACATTTGTTTTAGTTAAAGCAACAGACATATATTAGTTGTTATTGTGGTTTAAATCGACCTGGCCGGAGCGGTTTCGCGACGGCCACGCATTATTGTGCGGATATGTAATATTTTCGGCAAGCGATTCTTATCATGGCACTACGTTACATCAACTAAAGTGGGTCGTGTTACCGAAAATTACGGAATGAAACAATTATATTGCCTAACCCATTTTGCTCTTTTTATTGAGTACATTTTTGAGATTACATTATTTGCATAAGCAGAATTAACTCGCCCCGCAGTCAATAAACGCAAAAACTTACGACCAGACGAAGTGTACCTTCAGTAAAGATATATTTAGACATGATATAGAATCATGAGTATTTTGGCAACATCTTCAAAATATGTTTTTGCAAAAGTATTTTACAATTAACGTCGTTTATTGTACTTAAGAATGGTTCATAATTATGTCCTTAAGTGTTTTCTTAATTAATGCTTAGTTGAGTTTTTAATTTGCCGCTTTTAAAAATATCATAATAATAAATCATAGGTAAGTACAAGGACTAGCTGATTCAACACATTTATCAAAATTTTTATTGCGCATTAGAGAACTATGCATTCGAATGATACTTCCTAAACCTTAGTACTTGTGATAAATTTAGTCACATTAATGGAAATATTAAAAGTCATACTTATTTATATCTAATAGACAACAGGAAAGTTGAAATAAGTAAACAGCATAATTTACAGTTACAAGCTGAAATCTGATTTGACCTTTCAGTAAATAGTACATAAGAAACATTATAAATCCAGTCGTTATCTTTTTGTTTCATTCATAGTTTAAAATAAATGCTGTTACATACCACATAATGAATAAATCAGCCTCAGATTTAATCAAACATGTGGGTTCTATTAGTGCTTCAAATATTATATGGCATAACTAATTTCATGAAAGGTTCCGCATTATCTTACACATTGACTAAAATATTTCATCAATTTTTAGTAAAAAGCGGTAGGATCGAACTTGCTATTAGACCATTTTCATTTGATTAGTAAAAGTCATTGTTTTCTTTTTTCAACTTCACAGTTATATGAATAACAGCACGAGCAAGCAAATACAGTTGCACAAAACTGACTTAAAAGTTCTTTCACAAAAATAGTTAATTCTGCCAGTCTGTATATGTGCATAACAATATCGGTATTGATTGATCATTAATTATTTTTATGCAATAGACTTGTTTATCCTTAGACAAATATTTCATTACAAGGTGCATTCAAACTTTCTTAATGTCCCAGTCAATAACTAACTGATCGTGAAGTTGATCTTTCTGTTTGTCTGACTTCATCTTATTCTGTATTCTGCAGATACAAAAATAACCAGAAATAAAAAAATCAATAAATGTAAGTACAAATATCTCAAACCAAATAGATTTTGTCACGATCTGCACCGTCTTGTAATTATCATGATCTCTCCTGCAATCTCTTCAGTTAGAGCGAGACGTATTAAAAGCTTTTCGCAGCGGTAAGAGTAATTGGATTTGTTTAGTACGAGCAGTGTTAGATTTCTGTCTAATAGGTTTCTTCGCAGTTTGACTTTAACTGCCCTAATTCAAAAGACTTTTGCCAGAGAGAATGCTACATTTCTCGCTTGCAATTTTGATAAAGCTTTTTTTACTAGCAATATTATTAAACATTATACAATGTGGACCTGTGACGAAGTTTGTAAAGCCCTTTCCTTTTTATTGAACAACATTTACATCAGGTTTGGGAATGCAGTTTTTAGACAAGTTGTTGGTATTCCCATGCGAACAAATTGTGCACCCCTTGTCGCAGATTTGTTTTTGTATTGTTATGAAAGAGACTTTATGTTGAGCCTTTCTCCAGATACGCAGGCAGATATTATAACTGCATTTAATAATACATCACGCTATCTGGATGATATTCTTAATATGGATAATCCGTTTTTTGGTCATTTGGTGGGTACTATTTATACTAGGGAGCTTCAGTTAATTAAAACTAACAATTCGGATACTGATGCTTCATTTTAGACTTACATTTCTCTATTTATGACAATATTATACATACCAAGATTTATGACAAGAGGGATGATTTTAATTTTCCCCATTTGGATGGGGATGTACCTCAGGCTACTTCTTATGGGGTATATATTTCTCAATTAATTCGGTTTGTCAGAGCGTGTAGTCATGTCAAGCATTTCAATGAACGTAATCAATATATTACAAGTAAAATTCTTCAGCAAGGCTACCGTTATAATTACAAATTGCGTAAATAGTTTGCTAAATTTTACTATCGTAATTCTGGTTTAGTTTTAAAATTCAATAGTAATTTAAAGACACTTCTGCGAGAAGGTATTTCTAAACCCGTTTTTTATGGGGATGTGGTTTACAAACTTCGTAAGATATTGGGTCATGGTAATTTTCCAAATGTATTTGGTAAAATTATAAAACGTTTTATTAAAAGAGGTTACGACCCAACTGTTTTAAGACATACCGCATTTTTAGTGTTCAACCCGTTTACAGTTGGACACTACGCTTCCCTCTTTGATTGTGTCTGACGGAAGAGGGGGAGGACTTTATGATAAGCAGTTTATAAATCCTACCAGGACTGAACTGTTTTGATATTTGTCTTCTGGCCTGTTTCGTCGGGCCCTTAAGGGTGTTTCTCTTGTTGCTCTGTCTTGTGAAAAGGCATTGAGTACATACGTTTTTGGTTCTTAAGGTTTGCTTTTTATATATTTATACACGAGCATTTTTTTGTTTTACATGCCATGCCTTTTTGTTTCCATTACGTATGTAAGAGATTCACCTGGAGGGGATTACTAAGCCTGTGCAGAATTCTTTTTCCTCAATAAATTGGCAATGGATTCTTAAGATACAAACCGCTTCCATGTTATGATAAATGTTCGCTTACCGAAAAAAACAAAGACAAATATCAAACAGGGAATGCCACGTACCAAAATCGCAGCCTCCCCAAAACGAAACCTACAGCACGCAGACGTGCACACCACAAACACACAACCATACACACACACAAAGTCAACACAGGAGGACAAAACGAACAAACAAAGGAACACACACACATACACGCGCACACACAAAGCCTACACAAGAGGACAAAACGAACAAACAAAGGAACACAGTGGGGCACCGCCTTGGAACGGTCAGTGGCAAAAACACCACTGGGGAGCTTAAACCGGTTTATAGTGCGCACCCAACCTCACTCTTACCCCCGCCATGTTCCAAAGACACGGGACAGTGTAAATAAAAGTAATCCCCTCCAGGTGAATCTCTTACACACGTAATGGAAACAAAAAGGCATGGCATGTAAAACACAAAAATGCTCGTGTATAAAAATATAAAAAGCAAACCTTTAGAACCAAAAACGTATGTACTAAATGCCTTTTCAGAAGACAGAGCAACAAGAGAAACACCCTTAAGGGCCCGACGAAACAGGCCAGAAGACAAATATCAAAACAGTTCAGTCCTGGCAGGATTTAAAAACTGCTTATCATAGAGTCCTCCCCCTCTTCCGTCAGACACCATCAAAGAGGGAAGCGTAGTGTCCAACTGTAAACGGGTTGAACACTAAACATGCGGTATGTCTCAAAACAGTTGGGTCGTAACCTCTTTTAATAAAACGTTTTATAATTTTACCAAACACATTTAGTATCCAACGTAACTTAATTAGAATTAATCACACCAATCGCAGTTTTTTGTGGATGTGTTTAACGTCACATCGACACAATTAAAGGTCATATGGCAATTTCCAAGCTTTTCATGCTAGAGAAAGGCCCAAGATGCCACTCCGAGCTTTGTTTCATCAGGGGAGGGCACCCGGGTAGGACCACCGGACTTCCGTGAACCCGCTGGATGGCTTCCTCATATGAAGAATTCTACGATCCTAGTGAGGCTCGAACCATCGTTACTTATCTCCTATCATTATATCATTTAAAGCAGTTCTGAGGTCCTGATCTTCCAATAAAATAAAATAAAATAAAATTGATAACAGGTTCAGTCGTTAGAATTGGATAAATCACTTGTAATATGAATTGCACAACACAATTGTATGATAACTATACTGGCGACATTCGTCGGGTGACGTTCGGAAGTGCGACATTTGGCGGGGCAACGTTTGTCGGGACGACATTCGGCGGGACGACTATTGTCGAGGCAACGCGTTTATGGGCATTATTTGGCGGGGCACAATAACGACGTTTGTCGTTGTGTCCTGCAACAGAACAAATAACGAAATAATAGAAATCAGACCCCATTGTTTATCCTACCAACGTAATGATGTGATGATTTGACAGGTAATACACAAGTTTCATAGCTCTAGTTTGCCTTTTCACCAGGTTAGACCTTTTTCCATTTAGCAATTTTATAATGTTTGTATGTACGCCTGTATCTCAGTAACCTATAGTTACAATTTATTGAAACTTCACACACTTGTTCAGTGTGATGATCCAACATGCAAGGTACATGTTTCACAATTCTGATTATTGTTTTATCCAAATTATATCGCTTCCTTGACTTAAGAAAATACGATGTTGTTTTTTTTGTATGTAAGGAGATATCTCACTAGCAACTTTTAAAACTAAAACAAAATTTCACACACTTGTTCATTGTGACGATCCGACATGCAGTGCAGCACCTGTTCTATGATTCGCTTTTTCGTTTTTCATAAAGTTCTACCAAAATGTCAAACAATGCATCCACAGTGGGGTTAAACACAAATAGCCTGAATTTAGACCTCTGTGGCCAACTCATGTAAAACATTCAAACCGAAATCCTTCAGAAATGAGTGGTGTTTTTGCCACTGACCGTTCAAAGGCGGTGCCCCACTGTGTTCCTAACTTAGCAACTGACTATAGCTCTAAATCAACTACCAAGCGTCAACCTCTTCCTTGTATTTCTATATGACCGCATCACACAAATATTCTGGACGTGTAAAAATAGTCCCATATTTATCTTTTATAATCTTGGTATTGTGTGAGCAATTGAGGACTATTGTTTTAAACAACATAAACAAGCAGCAACGGATTCTAGAATAATTTTCATGTGACAAAATACATAGACAAACTGTAGAGAGTAGAAAAACTAAACAAACAGTTTGGCATCAGCTTTGAATTTGCATTAGCAAAACAACCACTGGGGAGCATAAACCTTTTAACATATATGGAAAGGTGATGAGGTAAACAACTACTAAATAGTCACGTATTTCTGACAGACCATGCCCTTCAACGATGATCCTGTGGGAATTTGTTAACGTACATTTTACGTGTGGTGTGTTCGTCAGAGCGTTTAAAACTTAGCAATGCCTTATCATATATACTTAACTTTTTCGGTTGTAAACCAATAATTCAGGTCATCTTGAAAGATATATATACAATGTTTACCCCTTCTTGGAAATACTGGCATTAAAATTGTCTGTAGTAACATTGGTTTGATAAAATAAACTAGTAAAATAAGCAATTTATAATGATCAACATTTGAATATTTCTTGAAAGTATACCTGAATGTTTTATAAGCAATACATTTACAATAATCTAAAATAATGTTTGATGCACCGCGGAAGGTAAAAGTAAATCTCTCGTGCGACAAAAATAATATCCAGTAAGCAATTACTGCCAATTTCAGAATAGCTCGCCGTTTCAGTGTTTGCATCATACACTTGTAGTCACTGACTGATATCGATTTTCTTATCGTGAGTGGCTTATTTTGTAACCGTCATTTACATTAACTCCGCCCAAGTCGCGAGTCAAGTTATGTGGGTTTTTTCCCATTAATTTGTCTTAACAACACATAAATTGCCAGGCATACAATGTATTTATGGTTTTAAAACTTGATGATATTACAGTTTAAGTCGTATCTCAGAATCAGTTTCAAATGAAACATTTTTTACAATCTGTGACTGATTACAATTACGTAAAACTGTCCCGATTAGTGTCGCATTATCTAAAAGTACTTAATTTTTCTGTCAGCGATGATAAAAATCATTAATCCATTATAGCCTCACTACAAAATGCAAATTAAGTCAGTGCATAAAGTTTATACATGTAAAATTACACATGTGTTTTTACCACTTGGTCTGAGATCTAAGTTTACAATAGTAAATCATAGCCCGATTGGCATCACTTTTCATGTCAAAAAAGTAAAATATTTAATTTAAACATAAACTCCCTGTTTAAATACGTTACTCAAGCTATAAAGGCAATAAACAGTTCTGTGAGTTTGAGATTCTACCAAATATTGGCTCGAATTAACTGAAATATAGCCGTGGTACATGGAAGAACCTCTGCAAGAAACGTCCAAATTTCTCAGATAAAGAGATGTGATCGGTAGCAAGGCTCGAACCCGTGCTCTCCCCACCCACCCAATTGACCAAATCAGGGATGACAGTGATTTCAAGTTAGCGACTAACCACTTGACTACGGGATAGTCACATGATGGATGGATACTACAATTCCTAGTTTAGAAAATCACAAGGGCACATTATTGCAATAAAGCAGAAGTCAGCATTGACTTAGGGCGACGAGTTAGACTTACAGCTTATTTTTACATCTATTTTTTCCGTTTGACTAAAATGTTCATGACATCACATACTACATGGTTTCTGTATGCAGTAATAATTTGACGGATTTCTATGAAAAATTTATCCTTTGTTTTAATATTTTACACATCACGCGTATATATACAGAACTTACGTGTCTCAAAAGTGGACTCGTTTGAGAGAAGAAAATATCGGTAAAAGTATTTTATCTTTAATTTCATTTAAAACTGTGATAGTAGAATTTGAATTGTAAAAGGCGATCTTGCATAGACTTTATTCACCGTTAAATTGCCTGTCACAAATACTAGAATTTAACGACCGTACCATTTAACAATATGCAGTTAATCAGAGTCACATGACCTTTTGAAAGTTTAAAATCATAACTATAGTTTTCCTATCATATCTTGTCCAACTTCGACAATTCTGGGCGTCGAACTTTGAAAAATCGAAATACATGTAGCATTTAGACACCAGACCCAGATAGACGCATAATTATACTAGTAGTGACCTCATCACATTGTATTTTACCGACAATCGGATTACATCTCATCATATGTAGCTTTTTACCATGTAGGAAAGGAAATACGTATTAGTTAAAACATAATTGAGCCGCACCATGAGAAAACCAAAATAGTGCGTTTGCGACCAGCATGAATCCAGATCAACCTGCGCATCGGTGCACTCTGCTCATGATTCTTACTGTTCGCTAATAGTTACTCTAATTGCAATTGGCGTTGAAAGCGAACAGCATAGATCCTGACCAGACTACAGACGCACTATGTTGGTTTTCTCATGTCGCGGCTCATATTTTTTTGTATAAGTAAATGTTTCCGTTGTCATTTAAACAATGAGATTTAATAATGACAGGTTCTTCATGACATTTAATTTGACGGATTGTATATATTTCAATATAAATTAACGGATATCTAAGCTTGTGAAATGTAAATATTTATTACTACGTCGTGTGTTTCCGGGGAGTGACTGATGAGCCCCGTTAGGCTAGGTTTCGTAATTGTATATTCAAACAGTCTTTTGATTTGCTGGGCCTTTTTGTGTTCTCATCGTTCTCAACAACATGTATTAAAAAAGAACATAAATATTATATTTTTCCAAAATACCTTGCACAAATATGAACTTCCGCTTTAACATGACACTGTTATCTTACGTTCAAATTAATTAGATATTGAAAATCTATCATCTAAACTAACATTAAGAGACCTTGAGAAACACTCAAGGGTCCACAGGACCTCCCTCAACAGTCACCCACTCTTGAGAGTTGGCTCGACTGTCACTCACCTTTATGAATACAAATGGAATCTTTCCTGAGTAAAGACGTGACCGTTAGGCAATTTATTTGAGTGTACTCAATGAGTGGTGTTGGAGTGTTGTATGTATCCTTGATAAGCCCAGGGGTGTTGAAAGATATCCGTCATAAAATTACCTTGGGGCTATATTGCAACCTGTATTTGAAAGTAAACGGTGTCGATTGTAAAGATGTCAACTACTACATTATCAAAGTTTATTAATAGTCATTAAATTTACAAATGTGATTGAAGTGATCGTTTACAAGAACTAGGAAAACAAATGATGAATTGTTTATGTTGGACTATATAAGGAGAGTTGTCATTCTACAATTTCGATACTTGAACTGTGCTTATCATTATGTAATACATTTGGAATGAACATTGAAAATGTTGACACATGATTAGATTGAAAGACACATAGATCTAGTTTTTAACAGACTGAAAACATTTTACACAAAACTTTGTTTTTTAACGATATAGTGACACTGCTACAGGCATAATTGTAAAGAAATATTGTTAAAGTATATTACACAATACGAGACTGTACTTCCTCAATACATCACAGTGTTTGTTGTTACTTCTCCGAATGATTTTGTTTGAAAGAATCGAACTAAGAAATAATAAGTTTTGTTGTATTTCGTTTAGAGTACATCAGTGTCAATCCTCAGACAGTTCAAATCTTTAATCTAAATAATTTTATGTGTATATGCTGCGGACGTGTCATGCACAAGTATGTACGCATTATGCAGGATTATCTTAAAATAAATTCCCGCAATATTTTACTTTTGTACCTAACCCTTTACATCGTTTTTTGTACATTTTAAACCACTGCGATCGATAGAAATACACTTTTGGGCGGAGCAAACTACACGCGTGATCCTCTCACTGATAACTAGAGTGACAGCTACGTCATTTACTACATGCGTTTGATGTAAACGCCCATTCGGCGAGCTTTTCTGAAATTGGCAGTAATTCTCACCTGGGCTTATTTTACCTCTTCGCTTACACACCTGAATTATTAAGGCTTCTCATGAGGTCTGTTTGTCGGAAGATATAATTTTCATGTGCGACTATTCTTTACGTTTTCCGTGTTAAATTAGAAAGAATCATTATTGTTTTCAAATTAGCAATTGAAAAAGCTGAGTATAACCCGCAAACATACAAAAAATCCGGTGTACACTTGACATCCAAACTTTAGCCACACTGCACGTTTTGTGTCTTTTTGAATCTTTAGGTACTTAGGTTTATACATACTTACAATAGAGATTATTATGATGTTTTGACATCCATCATGTGAAAATATTTTGATTATACTATAATAAAAACAAAGTGTTTGAACATTTGACACAAAACTGTACAATTTCTACGATTTTAGAAAACTTATTTATTCTAAATACAATTCAGATCGCCTTGCCAGAATAGCGATCGTTTCTATAGACATTGCTAGATTTGCTGAAAGAATTGAGTAATACGCAGGAAATATCTTGAAGAACTTGAACGATCTTTCACTTTCTTTAGTTTTTCGGACAAGCATAAAACGTAAATTTACAGGTAACATTCTTTCTTCTAGTGTATTTACCGCCCAGTCATATATGATTTGTTACTTATAGGCACGCTTCTTGTTGTGCGTGACTGAAATAATATAAATACCTAGTATTTTTAACGCGCCGCAAAAATATATTAATTAAAAATTACGTATTGCTTTATACACTATGGTATTTAGAGTACCGACAGTATCACTTTTGCATATATTCTTGTTTTGGGATTTTGTATGCCCGATATTTCTTTTAAGATATATTTACGGAGAAAAATCAACGTGTATGCTACATTGTTTAGCTATTTTTTTCAGCAATATTTCAAACCAACGGCAATACTATGTGGCAGAATACATACTGCTATTACAAACAGTGAAGTACATAAGCTATAAGAGCCCTACATAACTTTTCTTACTTTCATGTCACACATGTTCAAATGATTACAGAATTATTTTCCATAAGACGTACTAGGGTGTCCAGTCAAAACAAATTATTTGATTGTATTGAAAGTAACTTTTACATTATATTTCATTATTAACGATATGCAACATATCAAATGGGCGATCCTAATAAAATTAGGCACTTATCATACTCATATACTTGTAGTTAATCGAATGATGTATTTTGACAGTGATTTGCCTAATTCGATTTACAGTTCTTACAACCATATATCTGCTGAGAGCTTTTAGAGACAACATAACTAAAGAAAAAGCCAAACTTATAACGTTGTGCACTTCCCCATAGTATAACCACAGGTTCAATACACTTAACTGAAATTGAATTGTACATTTCATAGTGAATTTCCTAATTGAGTTTACACCTTTTGCAAACATACACCTGTTGACTCTGATGATGCCATCCCAAAACGAACCGATAAAACACGAGGTTATGTCTACCATAAGACATTGTGTACTGTCCATTGCAGAACTCTACCAGTTCTAGAGCTTAACTAGTAAATAGGAATTAAACGTACTAGACATGAGAAACGTACCGTCACAATTACATTAACTATCTCATACGTATTGTTCTTTTTTCGGGAGTGGTGTCGGGCGTGCTTCACGGCTGAATGGTTGAGGTAGCTAGATTTCAGTCGCCTCTTTTTGTTCTTAACATCCAGTTGGTTTGCAGAAGGTGGAAGTTTGCTAACACGGTTCTGGTCCATGTCTGACATCTGATTCGAAGGATCACTTGAGCTTTTATCACATGACCTATATTTTGTCGGTCTGCCGTAAAACCAAATAAACTTTGTTTTGTTCAGTTGAATATAAAGAAGCTTAAGATATTTTTAGCAAACAATCTTTAGATGTTTGGTTATGAAATACTTTCTAAGGAAATGTATTTATCACATAATTTATTTCATCAGAAGAAATACTTTCTTAGGAAATGTCGTATTTATCACATAATTTATTTCATCAGAAATATTCATAACGAGGCTCTGGAATAGCTGTAAGTAAATCTTTTTTTTTCTTTTTGTTGGATTTAACGTTGCAATAACTTAATAGTAAACAGTATATTCAAAGCGACGGCACTTTTCTGGCAATATCATGATCATTTTTTGCAAAGAAATTGTTCTTAAGTCATATTTATTTCGACTCTTGCTTCTTTTTATATTCATCCGCGAACTACATAAGAGTAAATACAGGTCAGACGCTTTTCCCATTTGTTAAACTGTCTAGATATTAGATCTATTATGAGTAATGTGCAGACTTGTTCTAATAGCATAGCCGAAAAGGGGAAAAAGCAGCTAAAAGATAAACCAGTCTGAATAGTGAAATAGTGTCCACTGGACCGTTTGGCATATTCTCTGCAGCTGAGATTTATCAATTACTACGAGGTTGATATACGGCTACAGTGTGCCTAAAGTCGGTATTGGCACACCTGTGACGGTATTGGTCCGAGGGCCGTATTTCCTTACAGGTGTATCAATACCGACTACAGGCACACATCATATTTCATTGCAAATAATTCGTGCCAAAACACTTTTTTTCCAATTTGGACATCCTTGACTTGGACAAAAGTAAATTTAATTGTTATAGCAAAATTGCAAGTATTGAAATACCCCAAAACATTAATGTGCACATTATCTTTACACCAAATATTTATCGTCCTCATTTACATAGGGAGTAATTTTTAAAGAAAGACCCATCAGCATTGTGAATGAAAGGCGGCATTCTGGTGCAGTTTTGCTAGTTTCATAAGTACTAATGACTTATTAAAGGTAAGGTGAGGTTAGGTGCACCATAAACAGGTTTAAGCTCTCAAGTAGTGGTTTTGCCACTGACCGTTCAAAGGCGGTGCCCCACTGTGTTCCTTTATTTGTTCGTTTTGTCCTTGTGTGTTTACGTTGTGTGTGTGAGTGTGTGTGTCGGTCGTGTACGCGTCCGCGTGCTTGGTTTACGTTTGGGGAGGCTGTAGTGGCTTTCCCTGTTTGATATTCATCCTTGTTTCAGAACAAGATATCAAGTCAATGTTAGATCTGAATCACCATACTTTGTGTCATTGTCCTGGGCACTACTGATACGTGTGTCCAAGTTATTAACAAGTGTCTCATAAGAGTCTCCACTTAGAGCGATGTTGTTTACTATGGTGGACAATTTTCAAAATGCCTCTTTATTTCAGCAGTGTTGTATTGATTAAGGAGGTAGGTTACCTTCATATTTGTATGTGCGCATGTCCAACCGGAAGCTAACGTGACGATTTACGACGACGTTTACGACAAATTAAATGTTTTTGTATATTCATTTTCCTGAAAATAAATCATGAACCTGCCTCCGATCTGATACTTTATGGTTTAATAATGCAAAAAGAATGAATCAATTCCCAAAGAAACGCTTCAAAACAATGTTGCCTTAAAATGACGTCATTGACGTCATGGCGTTACGTGTCAGTTACCGCGCAAAATTAATAGCTTTTATCTTGAAAGTACGTAATTCTGTGCATTTTCTTTATTTTAACTATCTTCAAATAACAAATATTTGCTGAAATATTTGTTACGAATCTTTTGCTCTGAGTAATCATCAATATTTTGCTTCTTTTATTTAGTTATATTGAAAGGTAATGCGGATTGTAAGAAAATGAATGATGGCAACCAATGTTATTTGGAAAATAGTTGGATGAAAGGTTACTTGTAACGGCCATTTTCAAATAAAAAATCTAGCAGTTTGATTTGTATTACCTATTTTTCATGTTCCGTTGATAATTTGTTACTTATGTACTAAAAATAAGATCTAAAGCTGTTCAAATTTCAGTAGAAAAATGTGGTTCCTTAAATTTAACTGATGTTACCATTGAAACGAAGCCCGTGACCTATGTATCTAAATGTAAAATTCAAAAGCGTTGACACTGGTCTATTTAAGAAACACAACTTCGGCTTTTTATTTTCATTTCAACAATATCCATTAGAATAATATCAGCATGCTGAACGATTTTTCCATGAAAAATGCCAGGCGAGGGGTACTGTCGTATGTATTCTAAGCTTTGAAATTTGTTTGAATCAATGCAAATAACAAGAAAATATAACTAACGTTAGAAATAATATGTTAATAAAGTTACATTTACTAGAAAGATAATCTTATTCAATATTTTTGTACGAAATTACGACAAAAAGCAAGATATAAGCTATGTTAAACATCTCTGTTGCCATGGTTACTGTAAACTTTAAGAAAAATAGAGAACCATGTAAAGTGCATGGTATTTTGCTTAAAATATTTCCCAAATATTCCATGTTAGTCATTAACAGAATACCACTTAGGCCGTCGAAAACCCCTATTTTTATACATAATTGTTTAAAAATGAGAGAAAATGCGTTACCATGAAAACACGAGCCCCGCGACATATGCATTTAAAGATTATATTAGAAAGCTAACGTGCATACTAGTAAAATTGTTAATTCTGCAGACTTCTACGGATATCAGTGAAACTAAAATACACTAAAAATTGTTAAATATCCGTATTTTCCTTCTTCTTTTAATATGAAATATCTTTAGAGGGTCATGTTCTTCAAACCTAGATAAAAATTGAATTTGAAGAGACAGAGACAAACAAAATTGAGATTGTAGCAGGTAAAACTCCATATTACACGAAATACAAACAAATGCTGCGGTTAAACTAACTTGAATTTACCGTTTTAACAAGGTAACCTACCTCCTTAAGGCTCATTTTTTTATATTTCCGTGATAGCTGCTGGTGGAGTGTGTGTGTTGGGGTTTAACGTCTTTTTCAACAATTTTTCAGTCATATCAACGACGGTGTCTACTTGTAGCAGTGAGCACAATGCCCAACTTTATAGTGCTGCCTCATTGGAATATCACGCCGTAGACACGTGACATGATACCCCACCCAGTCACATTGCTGACACCGGACTGACCAGTCCTAGCACTACCCTCTTAATTTTGAGCGCCAAGCGAGGAAGCTACTAGTACCATTTTTTACGTCTTTGGTTTTTGACGCGGCCGGGGATCGAACCCACGACCTCCCGCACTCGAAGCGGACGCTCTACCAGAAGGCTACCGAGGCGGTTAGCTGCTGGTGGAACATTTGCGTTTTAGAGTTTATGTAAAGAAACTCTTCCTTCCTAAAGAATAAGTGTTGTCTCGGCTATTCGTGAGCCAGTTTGCCCCAGTCTTTTTTTCCCACGGGTGCATTCTCAAAACACACATCCATTTTTCACGCCCATTCCGTAACGAGAGTTGATTGCAATGTAAAACATAGAGCTTGGAGCACCCATGTCCTCCGGCCTCTAGTCATCAAACAGCTTGTAAAGTTTCACTGGACAAAACTCATCTGAAAGATGAACATTTTATATTAATTTCAGTGAGCAAATATTAATTTAGTGTCAGTGTTACACTGATAGAATGTAAGATGCTTATGTTGAAATATGTTTGAGTTCCTTAAAAAATAGAAAAAGCTCAACACGTCAAAAACGAAAATGTTTCAGGCTCGGTTTGACTGAACCTGTTCATGGACGGTAGTCGAAATTGATGCTACCGTCTACACCCTGTAGCCCCGGGTTGAGCAGAACTCAACATTTACACATGCTAAAAGTACAAAAAACAATTTAGAGACATCCACAGATGTGTCCATACGGCGGTGCACATGGAACCTTCAATGATACACTAGCGCCATGAAAAGCGGCGCATGGTCCTCAGGAAAAATAATGGATTTACCCTAAAAGAGAAAACAATGAGCAGAACTAATCTGATGTTATGGAAGCCATGATATTGGACGATTGTAGTTATTTAGAAAATAATGCACGATTAGTCCCGATTAAAATGTAATGGAAACAGAAGAAAGGCATGTAATTCATCTTTTCTGCATTGCCTTAATTACTCTAAAAAACCGTTTCATTCTCAGTTCAATACTATCAATAAATGTATGTACCAAGCTACGCAAACATCTTTTGGAAGAGAGCTTTCGCGTAACTGACATTACCATTCTTTGTCTCTGTCTATCATTCCGTATATGACAAATGCTCTCGAACTAACTCAATTACTCACCATAGAATAGATTTATGCACTCGGCTTCCGTAGTTAGATTTAAGAAATAATATCTCATTTTGTGATCTTTCGTTTAACAAAATCATTGTTTGGAGTTAGATTTGTTTGGAGTTAGATGCGAAGGAATTATAGCCCTCGTAATATAACAATACGCATCTGAACGAGAAACAGATTTTATTCAAGAGCAAATCATAAAATTAAGATATATTTTTTCAATTTTTAACGAGAAATTGTTTTATTCAAGAGCAAATATATTCTTTCGATTTTTACACGTTATATCAAGGATGTTTAAGTACTTCATTGACGTAATTCTTGTAACGTCAGAAAAAAGTATTGTTGTATAATAAAACACAGTTTTCAGCCCTCTTTGGTAAAATCGGAAAATGAATCGGTTCGTGTTAGAATGTTTAGCAAAATTGCATTGGCGGATGCCTGTAGATTATCTACAAAAAATCCAGACAACTATGAATTAAATACGAACTTGCCACTGCTTGCAGATAACATCATCATTGACGGCGAATCGTTTATGGTACATGTAGTTATAATCTAAAAAGTTACACTTATGTTATTATTCATTTATTCAAAAAAAGGTATGTTCATTTTAGTATAAAATTTATCTTTTCAGCATATTTATAAATTCCTATATTATAGTGACGTGTGCAAGGACATTATTATAACAAAGAGAACATTACACAATAAAAGCACTAGTGATTATTATTTACAATACATAACAAGATAATCAAAGATTTGTTTGTTTTTTGTTTTGGGTTTAACGCCGTTTTTCAACAGTATTTCAGTCATGTAACGGCGGGCAGTTAACCTAACCAGTGTTCCTGGATTCTGTACCAGTAAAAACCTGTTCCCCGCAAGTAACTGCCAACCTTTCCACATGAATCAGAGGTGGAGGACTAATGATTTCAGACACAGTGTCGTTTATCAAGTATTCACGGAGAACATACGCCCGAGGATCGAACTCACGACCCCGCGACCCGTAGACCAACGCTCTTACCTACTGAGCTAAGCGGGCGGGCAATCAAAGAATGTATTATATTATTATTATTATGAAATGAAATAAACTGTGATTGTCGCTTTTGATACAGGCTAGAAATTAAGTCATATTTCAGGGTTCGTGTTTGTTTCGTGCATGAGATGTTTTTTTCTTGTTTCAAAGGGATAATTATGATGCTAATGTCTGAAAAATAACTGAAAAATAAAAAAGGCATTGCACCAAAATAACATTCCTATTTATGACCAATTTGTGCTTTTACATTAAGCAAAAATAGGAGAACAACAAAAGCACAGCATTGAAAAAATATAGATCCATCTATAAAAACATACATTAGTCACGAAACAAAACAATAAAGGTGAGTCATTGAAACACAAAAACAACCACCAAAAAATGTCTAAAGGAATCATAACACTACATATTATTTTCAACGGAGGTGACTGGCCGTATTGTTCGGAACGATTTTCTTGTATATATGCTTCAGAGAGGACAGCTTTAAAAATATGGAAGACAAGACATCATATGCCGATGTGAGTGGGCAGTGTTGCATTTTCCATTACTGCTCATGAACAGACTCAATCAAACCGAGTCTGCAATTTTCACTGTTTGCCTTGTTCTCGGTGCTTCCGAGGGATCTACTTTCCAGATTTTATTAAAGTAAGTAACAAAAATAGTATTGCCATACATGTAATTGTCAAATCAGATAAGATATACGACACGGTCCTATTGTTATAAGGTACAAAAAAACAAGGAAGAATATCCAACAAGGATGCCGCGTTCTAAAAACGCAGCCTTTCCAAAAAAATAAAAACAAAGACAAGTATCAAACAGGGAATGCCACGCACCAAAAACGCAGCCTCCTCAAAACGAAACCCACAGCACGCAGACGCGTGCACCACACACACACACACACACACACACACACACAAAGCCAACACATTAGGACAAAACGAACAAAGGAACAAACACACACACACAAAGCCAACACATCAGGACAAAACGAACAAACAAAGGAACACAGTGGGGCACCGCCTTGGAACGGTCAGTGGCAAAAACACCACTGGGGAGCTTAAACCGGTATATGGTGCGCACCCAACCTCACTCTTACCCCCATAATGTTCCAAAGACACGGGACAGTGTTAATAAAAGTAATCCCCTCCAGGTGAATCTTTTACACGCGTAATGGAAACAAAAAGGCATGGCATGTAAAACACAAAAATGCTCGTGTATAAATATATAAAAAGCAAACCTTAAGAACCAAAAACGTATGTACTCAATGCCTTTTCAGAAGACAGAGCAACAAGAGAAACACCCTTAAGGGCCCGACGAAACAGGCCAGAAGACAAATATCAAAACAGTTCAGTCCTGGTAGGATTTAAAAACTGCTTATCATAGAGTCCTCCCCCTCTTCCGTCAGACACAATCAAAGAGGGAAGCGTAGTGTCCAACTGTAAACGGGTTGAACACTAAACATGCGGTAAGTCTCAAAACAGTTGGGTCGTAACCTCTTTTAATAAAACGTTTTATAATTTTACCAAATACATTTGGAAAATTACCATGACCCAATATCTTACGAAGTTTGTAAACCACATCCCCATAAAAAACGGGTTTAGAAATATCTTCTCGCAGAAGTGTCTTTAAATTACTATTGAATTTTAAAACTAAATCAGAATTACGATAGTAAAATTTAGCAAAATATTTACGCAATTTGTAATAACGGTAGCCTTACTTGTAATATATTGATTACGTTCATTGAAATGCTTGAAATGACTACACGCTCTGGCAAACCGAATTAATTGAGAAATATATACCCCATAAGAAGTAGCCTGAGGTACATCCCCATCCAAATGGGGGAAATTTACAATACTAAAATTAAAATCATCCCTCTTGTCATAAATTTTGGTATGTATTATATTGTCATAAATAGAGAGATGTAAATCTAAAAATGAAGCATCAGTGTCCGAATTGTTAGTTTTAATTAACTGAAGCTCCCTAGGATAAATAGTACCCGCCAATTGACCAAAAAACGGATTATCCATATTAAGAATATCATCTAGCTAGCGTGATGTATTATTAAATGCCGTTATTATATCTGCCTGCGTATCTGGAGAGAGGCTCAACATAAAGTCTCTTTCATAACAGTATAAAAACAAATCTGCGACAAGGGGTGCACAATTTGTTCCCATGGGAATACCAACAACTTGTCTAAAAACTGCATTCCCAAACCTGATGTAAATGTTGTTCAATAAAAAGGAAAGGGCTTTACAAACTTCGTCACAGGTCCACACTGTATAATGTTTAATAATATTGTTAGTAAAAAAAGCTTTATCAAAATTGCAAGCAATAAATGTAGCATTCTCTCTGGCAAAGGTCTTTTATAGGGCAGTTAATTTGTCATTTATTAAGTTATGTGGTAAAGTGGTATACAAAGTAGAAAAATTGTATGTACTGACTGTAGATACCTTGTAATTATTAATTTTCAACTTATCCAGGATTTCACCAGAATTTTTAATCGACAAAAATAAGTGTTTACCAGAGTTCTCGTATCTTTATCGCAGTATCTTTCCACGTGGGCTTTCACAGCAGTTAGACATGATGTTAATAGTTTTGAAATATTTGTAGTTGTACAAGAGCTTGAATTAGCGATGAAGCGAGCTTTATATGGCTGTTTATGCAATTTAGGAATCCAATACATGGTCGGTTGTTTAATTTGGTGATCGTGTGTACGAACTTTTAAATTAGAAACTTCAGTGATGTGATCAATTAATTCGGTTTGCCAGGGCGTGTAGTTC
Source organism: Mercenaria mercenaria (assembly GCF_021730395.1). Classification (NCBI taxonomy): domain Eukaryota; kingdom Metazoa; phylum Mollusca; class Bivalvia; order Venerida; family Veneridae; genus Mercenaria; species Mercenaria mercenaria. The sequence goes on from NC_069362.1 coordinate 35,107,537, forward strand.
ATTGTCAAGCATATTCAATGAACGTAATCAATATATTACAGGTAAACTATCTTCTAGCAGCGGCTACACCGCTTATTTACAAAATTGATAAATAATTTTGCTAATTTTTATTCTCGTAATTCTAGGATTGTTACGTTTGTTTTAAATTGCAATAGTAATTTAAAGGCACTTCTGCGAGAAGGTATTTCTAAACCCGTTTTTTATGGGGATGTGGTTTACAAACTTCGCGTCTGCGTGCTGGGGGTTTCGTTTTGAGGAGGCTACGTTTTTGGTGCGTGGCATTCCCTGTTTGATATTTTTCTTTGTTTTTTTTTACAAACTTCGTCACAGGTCCACATTGTATAATGTTTAATAATATTGCTAGTAAAGAAAGCTTTATCAAAATTGCAAGCGAGAAATGTAGCATTCTCTCTGGCAAAAGTCTTTTGAATTAGGGCAGTTAATTTGTCATTTATTAAGTTATGTGGTAAAGTGGTATACAAAGTAGAAAAATCGCGCACACGATCAACACACGCACACCACACAAACAAAGCAAACACACAAGGACAAAACAAACAAACAAAGGAACATAGTGGGGCACCGCTTTGGAACGGTCAGTGGCAAAACAACCACTGGGGAGCTTAAACCGGTTTATGGTGCACCTAACCTCACTCTTACCCTCACCATGTTCCAAAGTCACAGGACAGTGTAAATAAAAGTTATCCCCGCCAGGTGAAACCCTAACTCATTAAATCAAACAAAGGTCTATTGTTTGTTTTTAAAGTTTGATTATTTTTCTTTTCGGCGGACTTATTATATTTCTTTATTTCAATGCACACTGGGAATTATGTTGCAAAAGAGTCATGTTTCAGGGTTCACTTTTGTTTTCTGCAACGACTTAATATTCCCTATTTTTGAAAAGTGATAATTATGATATCACGTTTGAAAACAAACTGAGAAATGACGTCATTGCACCGAAATGACATTCCTATTTATTGCTTTTTTCTGCTTTTCCACCTGCAACGACTTAATATTCTCTGTTTTTGAAAAGTGATAATTATGATATCACGTTTGAAAACAAACTGAGAAATGACGTCATTGCACCGAAATGACATTTCTATTTATTGTTTTTTTCTGCCTTTCCACTTAGCGAAATTAGGAAGACCACAAAGTCAAAGCATCGAAACAGTAGAGAGGCACATCTTTAAACAGAATTTACGTCAACCACGAAACAAAAATATTGAAATTATTATAAAAAGTATCAGAAACTTTTGTGACATACTTCAGGAAGCGGAAAGTATCACCCTGTTTTCAGCGGAGATGACATATTAATTTGTTCGAAACAATTGTCCTATTTTCTAAGGGAAGGGAATTTCCTTCAAAAGATGTAATGTATATTCGAACAGTGTTTATCAATTTTTTGAGTGATAACAAGTGTTCGTTGAAAATATACTATTAGTCGCACATTGCTGCTTGCTTGGTATATTGTGTTATGCTCTTATTGAAAGAGTCAATTGAATTAAAAGTTTCATTTTGACTGCAACACGTTTATTGAATTATCGTCATTAAAACACGCAATTGTTACTCTACGTGCATTTGCGTATATTGTATGCATATATATTTTAAAAAGCGAGAAATTTTGCAAGTAGAAAGAAAGGTCTACAATCAAATTTATGATCTCTTTTTATCAGCAGGTCAGTCTGTATTATATACAATACCATTGTTAGAAGTGGTTTGCAGAGAACTGTTTGTACACCTCTGACTGAATGCATAGACATACAAATGAATATAGACTTAGAATTGACCGATCAACGACTTAAGGTTATATGTGATCAGAATAAAACACTATTTTATAAAATGTGCCTTCAATCTCTAAACAACGTAACACGCGTTAAATCTGGCAATATTTTACACTATAATGCAAGGAAAACAAGGCTCTTGTGCAACAATAAATGTACCCGACAGGAAATTTGCTGTCATATGATCCACATTTTTTTAAACATTGAAACTACTGAAACCGAAATATTTTCCAAAAATCAAACATCCCTCTACCAGAATGCATGAAATATATTTTGTACTTTTGCTGTAAATTTAAAATATTACTTTTGTAAATGAACGATGGGTAGACAGACGGACTTACATACATACAAACTAGGAAAATAAATGATTTACATATTTTCAATATTGCTTTCTATCTATGTCGAAGATTGCCAGAAAACTGAAAAAAAATCTTGTACTTTTGAAATTATGGCAGAGTCCTCCAGTTGTGACATACTTTCGAATAGAAAGACGGACAAAGATGAAACAGCATGCATGTTTTCATTTTGTATTTTATAATTGTATCAATGTTCATGAAAAACAAAAACCCTCTTGGATATTTAATTTATGGCATGATCATGTTTTTATTATCATTATTACTTGTTTTGGACTATTTGTTGCCATGAAAATCGTTAGCAACAAAATAACGGGTCGTGCATATTTTCCATATTATCATCTGTCCATATACCATCTCTCATAAGATAATATCTTGTACTTTCAAAGTTATTGCAGGATCCCAGTTTGTGCGACTAACTGACGAGCAGATGATTCATACCATAAATCCCATCCGGCGAAATACCAGTAGGGGAAAAAAGGTTATGATACTGGTTACGTATTGTGTAGAGTGATGAAATCATGTTGTTTTCTTGGTGGCGCAAGCTGTTTGTAAAATGTTTTTTATATGTGCGAGTTGCTTTCATAAAATATTCAATTCATTCATCGACAAGTAGGATGAATACGTGGCTAAAGTGTCGTTTATCATTTAAGAGGTTGGAATCATGCTACAAATCCGCTGGAGAATGACATGACAGACTGTCATAACACGGATTTTACGAGTTTTGCTTAAGCAATACAGACTGATAGATTCCAACTCTAACATTTATAGCAATACAATTGCAGTAATAACTATAAAATGTCCAATTTAAAAGCTCTAAGGACACGAACCAATATTTGTACTGCCATTGAAAAACCTTTATTCTGACGATAAAAACATTTCATTAATGGCATTGCAATAGTAAATTCAACAATAAGCGTAATGAGTATTCTCAACACATAAAAATGTTAAAACAAACATATTGCTTTTATTCAAAACACCATTTTGACATATCTTTTACACGATTTAGACTCTAGTGTTGTTTGTAAAATGTTTATAAAATATATACCATAACCAACAGCGTTGTTTGCCCAGGGTGTATTCATAGACAAACATGAATCTAAAAGCCACGTAATATTTTTCTAGATCTAAAAAACGCTCCAGTGATTTAGTTGGAAATGTCTATAAACAATAGAAGAAATACAACACATTACCGTCTACATGTAATAACAATCTGCGTGAACTGAAATTGTTACATTACCAGGGTGGCGAATCACGTGATCGTTGTACGTCATATCGCTATTCCGCAAAGAAGAAATTATCAACAAAAATCGTCGATTCAAATCTTCAAATCAATGTAAGTTTTTTTATTTCTCAACTAATTTCTATGAAATATATTGCATGCAAAGGAGAAAACAGTATTCTATCTCCCATGTTAATGGTTTCCTTCTAGACCGTCGCTAAATATACAAACACCCTGGAAAACCTTTTCTGCTCGGCCCGATCGCATTGGCTTATCCGCCAAGAAAATGTTATTTTTGGCATGTATTGTATACAAATTCTATTCCAGTGGTCATGTATTCGCACAGAAAACTTCCAAAGTTTTCTAATTACTCGAAACAAACGTATTTAATACGAAATCAGAGTATCAGTGAAAGGAAAAACGTGTATTTTGTGAATATGCTAATCCACCAAGAAAACAATCTTACGCTAACAATTTCACTGTATGAAAAAATGAGATTTTCTACTAAAGGCATATGAAAATATTTCATAAGTTTCGTGTCTTTCGGCTTCATTTTTTCAATCTATCTTTACTTTAACTAGCCATGCGAGCTTACGCTTGATACGCGACTGCACTGACGTTCCGTGTCATTGTATCATTACGCGTGTTAGAATCAAGGTAGGTTTACACATCGCAATTTAATCCCTTAAATTATGTACCCGCGCACAGTCTCGATCAAAGTTTGATAAGCACAAAAATTTGAATTTTTCAAACATCGATATTATCAACTCGGACTCAATCATGTTTGGAATGATCTACAATTATTTGAAAAAAAAAATCATATAATACCACCAGTTCATCATTGGTTCTATAACTCATACGAATGTACATGTGTATCGATTTCTATTACATGACAATGTTTACATTTAAAAAAAGCGTAAGCAACTATAATATTAACCTGGCAGAATTGTTGCCTGTCGACATACTCGTATCACGACACATGTTCGTTGTGTAAGGACAGCTGAAGTTTTCATTTTGTACCGACTATATCGAAGAAAGGGGGAAGCGCATTTGTTTTCTCATTAAATTTAGAAAGTAACTACAGTAAGTCAAGAAATTGTACACTTATTAATGTCCACTCGGCATGCTTAATATATGCGCGGTTTCTGCAGCCCCGGAAATGCATAAATAAAATATGTATCCTTAACAACGTCGATCGGCTGATGTCAGCTGAATAGTTTTAAATTTTCAATATTTTCAGTACTTTTGATGTGTTTATTGCAAAAATAGCGATAAGACACGTTTGTTTTCGTGTAATCTACCCCTCGGGATGCTGCAGACGTTATTATACAAAGAATAAAACATAAATTAATAAAAAAAAAGTACGTTAACCCTATATATATATATATATGTATTACTTCGCCCATACCTTGATGTACAATTCAGTCATAAAAGCATCAATACTTTCACTGTTAAGTTAAGAGTGTTTTCGGTGAGGGGACTACGTCATAGGAACGTGACTATTCCTAATGGGTTACGGATTTTGCTACAACTCCATGTGCTTCAATCAAGTTGTTATCCTGATACAAGAGCAACATAATTTTGCTTGTTACTGGTTTTATTTTTCAAAGTGTGGGTATGTATCAGTTAAGAAAGGTGTGGGATTAATGATTAACCATTTTCAACACATAAGTGATGATTTATTATTTCTGTGTTTAAATGGCTGTTTTTCTATAATTAATTGACTTGAAATAATATAGTCAGCGACCTTAAATACATATTCTTTGATTAACAGCCGATAAATTTTACATGATGACAGTTAATCACTGCAGCTAAAAATAATTAAAACAAGCAAATTCGATGAATTGGAATCCCCCGCCGAAAGGGTCAGAGTTGAGGAACGGCAAAAAAATATATCCTGCAAAAGGTTAAGAAGTTAAGAAGCAAATAATTTCATTAGTCAAATCAAATTAAAAGAAAGAAAATGAATGGTTTGTTTGGGGGGGGGGGGGGGGGGGGCTACAACAGTTTACATGTTGATTATAAATATTGGTAGAAAACGAAAAATGAAAAAAAAAAAAAATGGGGGGGGGGGGGGGGAGAGGGAGGGGGGTGACCAATGTAAGGTGGTGACCAGGTGTAGGTACACAACATCACATGTTTATAATAAATGTGCATGGAAAAGAATGGAAGAAGTTTAATGAAATTCTTCCAATTGGTTGGTTTGTTATGTACAGATCTGTGGATTTTTAAACAATTAAAGGGCAATAACTAAATGGAAAATTGACCAATCGAAAAAAAACTTGAAGGGCATCGTCGCAGTATCTTGGTTCATGTCTATTTCAAGTTTGATGAAATTCTACCTGCTAGTTACTGAGAAATGGCTGCAGACGGACATTTTTCATTAAATCAAGGGCAATAACTCTGAGGGAAATTGACCTATCAAAAAAAAACTTGACGGGCATCAGCGCAGTATCTTGGTTCATGTCTATTTCAAATTTGATGAAATTCTACCTGTTAGTTACTGAGAAATGGCTGCAGACAGACATTTTTTATTAAATCAAGGGCAATAACTCTGAGGGAAATTGACCAATCAAAAAAAAAACTTGATGGGCATCATCGCAGTATGTTGGTTCATGTTTATTTCAAGTTTCATGAAATTCTACCAAGTAGTTACTGAGAAATGGCTGCGGACGGACGGACGGACGGACAACGCCATTTCAATACCCCCCTCCCGATTTCATCGGCGGGGGATAACAAGAACGTCCAATAAGAAAGGCAATATTCAAAGTACGCAGCCGCCCATACAACATTCCACGCATGCTAATGTATACACGACCATACCGACTAAGAACGTGCATAAATATAAACACGAATGGATGCAAAAATACAAACATAGCATTAACAAACAGACGCGAACAAACATGAAGAGGAAACACAGAAGACATCCAACCTTTGAACTGTCAGTGGCGAAACCCCACTGAGGTACTGACGTCAAACCTCACTCTTCTAAACTTCCAATATTATACGACAGTGTAAATTAAATTACTTGGAAGCAAGTTAATCCCTTACATACGTAAACAGTAACCTCGAGAATACATTGTAAATCAAAACCATACGAAATCGTAAACGTTTGTCACTTGAGAAGGATTTAAGTTCTGATTGTCATGAAGTCCACAACCTGTCTAGTCACCGCACAATCCAAGACGAAAGCGTAAAGATATGACTTCTGAACTTGCAATGTGTCTCAGAACAATTTGTCATAACCTTTTCCGATAAAAGGTTTGTTTATTTTCAATAAATAACGACCGGAAAAGGATATACCCGAGAAATTTACGAAGTTTTAAAGTTCATCTCCATAACAATAATGTTTTAATACACTTTGTTTTAGAAGTGTCTAGATTACTTTAAAGATAAATAACTAATAACGGGGATAAAATTCAGCAAAATATATTTTCCACGTTAGGGACAATGAAATTAAAACCATCTGGCTTAATATATACAATACTTGATGGAGAGATGGATATCAAATACAAAAGTAATGTCTTCCGCTTTATTAACCTCGTTTAACTGAAGTTCTTAATAAAGTACCTTAGCAACCATGGAAACAAAGTACGGGTTATCCATGTTTAAAATATTTTCCAGATAGCATGCATTGTTGTTAAAGGCATTGATGACGTCTTCCTGCGTATCTGGTGATAAGCTTAGCGATTTTCTTTACATAGCAATATAAAATTTAAACTTCGGCATGTGGCTCGCAATTAGTTCATAACAAAACTAATAAACAGAAAAGGATCTTGCAAGCCACGTCACAAGTCCATCTACTGAAACGTTTAACAGTAAATTCCTTGAAGCGTTACTTCAAACTAAAAGAAAATGCCTTCTTTTTATATAACACAACGGAACTGAAAGTCAGATTAAAAGTACATATCTTCATTAATAATAGGTATCTCAGAAGGCATCGACCTTGTTATCCCCCGCCGATGAAATCGGGAGGGGGGTATTGAAATGGCGTTGTCCGTCCGTCACGTCCGTGCATCCGTGCGTGCGTGCGTCCGTCCGCTGCCATTTCTCAGTAACTATCAGGTAGAATTTTATGAAACTTGAAACAAACATGCACCAACATACTGCGATGATGCCCGTCAAGTTTGTTTTTTTTTTTGATTGGTCAATTTTCCTTAGAGTTATTGCCCTTGATTTATTGAAAAATACCAAAAAATGTCCGTCCACAGCCATTTCTCAGTGACTTTTAGGTAGAATTTCATACAACTTGAAATAAAGATGCACCAATATACTGCGATGATGCCCGTCAAGTTTTTTTTTTTTTGATTGGTCAATTTCCCTTAGAGTTATTGCCCTTGATTTAATGAAAAATCCACGTCTGCAGCCATTTCTCAGTAACAAGCTTGTAGAACTTAATGAAACTTGAAATAAATATGAACCAACGTACTTTGATGGTGCATATCATTTGTTTTTATTAATTGGTCAATTTTCCTTAGAGTTATTGCCCTTTAATTGTTTAAAAACCTACAGATTTGTACATAACAAACCAACCAGTTGGTAGAATTTCAATTAACTTCTTTCATTCTTTTTTCATGAACATTTATTATAAACATGTGAAGTTGTGTACCCACACCTGGTCACCACCTTGCCTTGGTCACCCCCCTCCCCTTCCCCCCACCCCACCCCCTCCAAAAAAAAAAAAAAGAATTTTTTTTTCATTCCTGTTTATTACTTTTGTTTTCAAACCTTGATCAACATGTGATGTTTTGTACCCTCACCCAGTCACCTTTCCCCCCCCCCCCCCCCCCCACCACCACCAGTTTTCTGTTAAATTGATTTTGACTAATGAAATTATTTGCCTCTAAAGTAACATTCTTAACTTTTTGCCTGATATATTGTTTTGCCATTCTTTACCACAAACCCTTTCGGCGGGGGATACCAATTCATCGAATTTGCTTGTTTATATTAATTTATGTTACTACTTACATTCACAAACGTCTGACAAAATCTTTACAACAGATTAATTGGAGTTTAATGTTTTCATAATTCTTTATATCGCAATAAGAGTCATTAAAAGTAGGAGAAACTCTTTGAAAATCAAAAGATATGTTCGTAATAAATCTTCTGATATCATTTCGTTAAAATAATCAGAAGTAATTGCCAGTTTTAAAGGTTAGCGATAAATATTTGTAGAATATCTGATCATTTAAGTTTTAAACCATAAGATCTTCGCTGTACAATTTTTACAGAATGTATGAAATATGTTTTTACTTCATCTGTTATGCTACATATCAAAAACACAACAACAACAACTCAGGTATGTTGTAAAGATATGAATCAGATTATAATGAATAAATAGTTTTCTAATTTTATGTTCCCATTGCCTTTATTACTATTGGTGATAATTGTAATTTAGATGAAGACTTAAAGCTACATAAACGAATGGTTGCGGGCAATGTCTTATACGTCTTTAAAAGCCTTTAGTTTCTCTCCTTTGTAAGACACATTCCTTTTTGTGGCGTTCATGGCAGAAGACTAGGTTTACTAGTTTTATCAAGTTCAATTTTCTAGAATTATACGGATGCAAGTTTAAGTAAATGACGCGAATTGCAGGAAAACATAAAAGGGGTTGTCAGGAGAAAAATATAAAATTACATACCAGACAGGCTTTTACCGAGTTTTCCCGGTACTAAAATCGTCTTACACTCTGGGGTGTAGGATGAGTCACGTGCTGTAATTTATGAATTAAAGCTTTTTATTTAATTTGCTATTTTTGAAAAATACGTTATGCAAGAAAAAGGATCTATCACTGGTAGAAGGTGCGGATGGAAATATCTAGCTCTATGGTAACTATTTTGTGGTAACTCGACAGAGCCTCGTTACCGCCTTAACAGTTACCCTCAAGCCAGATATTTCCATCTGCACTTTCAAACAGTAAAATATTATTATACTCTGGTATACTCTTGTTAAAGACCTGCTCCAGTCCGACCTTTTAACCTTAGATTGTCACTAAAACAGCATGAAAATCCTGATTATGAACAGTGACGCCTGTCAAAATAGAGGCTATTTTATATAAAATTCTATATAAAATACCTGTGGATTTGCGTGCTAAAGTGTGGCGCGTGGCCGTTAACTGTTACCTATTGTAATCATGGGTTGCATACACACAATAGAACTTGAATAGCCGCGGAGCAGGGCTTTAAGTAGAGATTTACCCTAAGCCTTCTTTACGCAAGGGAAACAATCTAATTATATGGTGAAATTGTTGAGTGAACACCATTTCTTAATCCTAATCCTGTCCCTGTTATATCAGTGCAAAGGAAAAGTAACCTATCTATGATAAATGCCATGTATGATTACACAGTTATTTATCTAACAGTCTTGAAATTAATTTCTTCAATTTTCTCATATTTCTAGATATTTTTCCCATACTTCGACGCATATGTATGGGTAGTTGAGATTGTTCTCTTTCCAGCAGTAGCCTTTTCAACATATTTCACCTTGTGAAATTCTATGGGTTTTGACTTTTTAAAAAAAATCGTCTGTTTGTTGACAAATTTTACCACAAAAAATGTCCTACTTTCCCCAGGGAAATCAATTATTTGATCTTTACATAGTTTTGCATTCAGGTTGCTAATTCATGTGGCAAGTAGGCATGCTTTTTTCCTGATTAGAGGTAAAAAGTGGGTAGTTTGCATGAGGTACTAGGTCAATTGTCACCTAAGCCTATCATAAAGTCTTTGCGGAGTTGTCTCCATTTTTTCCAAATATTTCATCCGGGGTCATTTCTTTCAGCTCAAATAACTCTTTTTCAGGAAATGATATTTTAATAATTTTCAGTCCTCGTATTCTGATGCACTTAACTTCACATACATATAATATAGATAGCTCCTACTTAAAGTTTGTATTTTCAGTTACAATGCCTACTTTAAGTAAGATATTATGATGTTTTATAACAGTCCATTGAAGATATTTTGGTGGCCAAAATGACTGAAATATACAAAGGAAAATAATCTACATGTAATTAGATCAAGGATGTTTACCTGGGAACAAATTTGAAGTGTATATGTGACAGGAAAGGCCGTACCGGCGACAGTAACCATCAGAACAAATCAACACCCTTTACAATATTTACAAATTTATTTACATAAGATGATTATTTACAATGAATAGATGATATGAAGAAAAAAAACTGATTATAAGAAAAAAAAATAAAAGTTCAGTATCACCAGATACAAAGTTCGTATAGTTCCATTCTAATGTGACGTGGTACAGTTCTTTAATTTAATTGCGAACTTTAAGTAGCACAAACAAAACGTATCTCTAAATTCAGTCCCTTTAAACCGTGAATACGTTGATTCCGTATTGGCTCCCTATGGTGGTAGGTGATTGCATCCCTGAGCTGACTTCAGAGGATAACAAAAATCATCGTCTTTGCGGTTTACGGCACAACCATGGGACGAAAGCTCTGCGCTGGGAATATCACATCCAGGCGAGAGAAGACAAGTGAACCTCGGGCATTGTACTTCCGGGTTATGACATCACCAGGTAAATCGTCTGATGGAAGAAGCTAAAATATATAACATATGGTAAGCACCATAGCAAAACAAATAAGTCAGGGCATAAAACTGCTCCTTTGGGTACACCATACCTCCGTAGGCTCCCATAAATAATACGTGCTACTTATACAAAATATATGTGCTACTAAGTTCAGACGTCACGTGATTAAAATACGTCACTAATTACTTCCATTATTACAAAAATTACTTACTTAAAAGACTAAAATTGAAGTATAAAAAGATATGAAAAGTTTATGATGAAAATTATAGTAATGGAAATGATAAACTGCAGCCATTATTTACAACTACAAATTAACAAAATTCAATGTAAATCAAGCGTTATATGATGGTTGGTATCCATATAATATCTAATGCCATACACTACAACGGACATTAGATGTGCTATAGACTGGCACACAATTTCATATTACAATAATCTATTACATACATGGTACTAAACTTGCCATATAGAGTTATACATAACAATACAGTGCAGGAATGGCGTTCCATAATTAACAAAATGTTTGACATAAGTTTTTGAAACAGTGCTTTACAATTATCACGATACAAATTTCAGTATAAATCTAACATCTTATACATAAATGAAACGTTTAGACTCCTCTTTCGAAATAATTTACAAAAGTCTGAAAAAATTAATAAATTATCCTGACATACCGAAACTAGCCAAAATCATGTGCCGAAAAGTAAATGTTACAGAATTCTGTAGAATGAACAAAAATTTACCAAATAAAAATCGTAATGCAAAAATCAAACAAAAATCTAACAAATAAATTTCTTACCTCGATCGAGCATAAATTTCTAGCAAGAAAATTATTCAGACATAGATTCGTCTATAATGTCGGAAGGTGGTGTGCGCAAGGCATATCTAGTCCAGTCTATTTAAAGGGTAATGTCCCGCCAAATACTAAATTTCATGGGATTCACGGCCTATGCGTGAACTCTTACTATTTCTATTTTCACGGGATTCACGATATAGCCGGGGAATCTAACTACTTTGGCGCGGATTTAAATTGACAATTTGAGGCCCATTATAGTGGTTTTGGGGATAAAAACATAAATTACTGAAGTTTATAAAATATCAACTTTCTTATTACTGAACAGAATTTAATGAAATTTACATGAAAATTTAAGTTATGAAATACAGAAAAACATGAGAGGTATTTTATGCATGAAATCTGACATTTACCTCAATAACTCAAAAATTTACAAAAAGATGATGCAAAACATGCATTTACACTACAGATAAAATAAGGCCCGTATGTCAGTTTGTGACAGTATATATATTGATAAATGTTTACAGGGTTAGGCTAGGTTATGTTTAGCGGTTATAAATTTGGCCGGACAATAATTACCGACTTACTCGTCCACCTAGAAGTCTGTATAATTGTAATTTATAAAAGACTTTGGCCTAAATTTTCATGTCATCAAACTAAAGTATACCTTATATTTGTGTTACATTAACGTTTATGTTTGTGGAGAAATCACGGATCATATAACAATCTTAATGTATTAAAAACTATATATTGTACTCGATTATACTATTGCGGTTTTAAAGGGAAATCTGCATGTTTTTTGTGAACATAAAGTAATGGCGTAACGGCTTTTATCCAGATACCATAGGATAGAGTACGGTAACGACAGCTAACCTAAGCTTAAATGGTGTGTAAACGTTACCATATTTCTAAAGATTTAATAAAATGATAAAATCGGAGGTATCTTTAATCTTGGGCAAATAAGTACAAAATAATCACGATAACCTATAAATTTATTTACTACACATATAACAGACAGTCTATTTATTCACATCTGTGGTCCCTTTAATTGTATCATTAAAATCTACATTGTAGAAAAAACTCTATTGTCGAAACGTCATCAAAATTATACGCTTTGAAAGTGAACAGCATGGATCCTGACCAGTCTGGTCAGGATCCATGCTGGTCGCAAACCCACTATGTTGGTTTTCTCATGGCACGGCTCATATCAACACTGAGTCTTGCTTAAGGTCGACATTTTTCAAATCAGTTTAGCGAAAGAAGTCAGCTACATGACCATATCTTTTTATTTATTGTTTATTCTAAGGTTCTGAAGTCATGAAAAAAGGATTTTATCAAATTCTAGAATGTAGAAAAACAAATGATCAGAACATGCAGAACCATAATAAGCTAATCCAGAATTTGTAAAAATATTTCAGTATGTTGGTCCAGATATTATTTATTTTCGCTTGTTTACAATAGCAATGTAATAAAATATTTGATATCAGCATATTAACTCACATGTTCATTACCAGCAGTGTTTGCAATAAAATGGCGTTATGTATGTATTTACGTTCCGTTTCTTTGTGAAATTTAAACACAGAATAAAGATATAATTTAGATCATATATTTACGAGGGATAAAAAGATAGACAGACGTATCAGTCAGCTGCAGATAATGAGTGAAAGGAAATCTCTTCGAAGATAAGAATTTCATTATTAGACGTTTTCACTAATGGGTATCTGTTGTTTCTTTAACATTCTTCACAACCTAGGCAAACATTGTCCTTCGACACTAAAACGCTGGTCCGATTTTGGAATAATTTTACTGAAGTGTTTTACAAGTGACCCTCTACCATATCATAAAATATTGAAGATTTCTCAAAATCCTTGTCGCGCTATGGGATGTGATTACTTTCCTTATATATATATTATATATATATCCTTGTTAAAAACTTCTGGGCCAATTTTAAACCAGTTTCAAACAGCCCATCCTTATGACTCCCTACCAAGTCTTTTCAAATGATTCGAATCGTTAAAAGGTGATCATTGACTCTCTGCTTGTAGTGTTCAATGGTTACGGTAAAGCCAGAACAGGTATGTTATTTAAGAAATAATATATCCCAAACAGTGATTTGTTGTTGAATAAAATCATTGTTTGGAGTTTAGATGTGAAGAACTTATATCACGAGGGCGCAGTCCGAATGATAAAATAATACGCATGTAAACGACAAACAATGATTTTATTCACGCACAGATCACTGTTTGAGATATATTATTTCGATTCTAACACGTTATCAAGGATTATTATGTCTATATTATGCCTTGCCGATATCCATCAAATATTTACCTGATTTCTGTTGATTTCTTTTCCAGCGTGCCGCTATGCCGTCTAACGCAATGACGTAATAATTGTGACGTCAGAAAAACGAATTGTTAATGATAACACACCGTTTTCAGCCTTCTTTGTTTAATAGTAAAACAAATTGGGTCGTGTTAGAATATCTTATTGACATACAGAAGGAAATCCTGCACATTTGGATATGCACAAGTACAAAATTGCGACCTCTCAAACTACAACAAGTAGACAGCAAAACCTGTCAATAGAAACGAATATCTTTTCGAACCATAAACAGCAACAAAGCAAAATAATAGCAGTCTCGGTTATAACCTCTCATGAACAGACTCAGTCAAACCGAGTCTGCTATTATTCTGCTTGGTTGCATTCTTTGCTTCCGAGTCTGCTGTTATTCTGCTTGGTTGCATTCTTTGCTTCCGAGTTTGCCATTATTCTGCTTGGTTGCATTCTTTGCTTCCGAGTCTGCTATTATTCTGCTTGGTTGCATTCTTTGCTTCGAAAGGATCTTTTTACAGATTTTATTGATTTAATCTGTTCACGGGATATAATGAAATGCACAACACCTCTCACGCCATCTAGCACCGGCTTAAGAGGAATTATATTACACAGGTATTGTATGAACGCTATGGTCCCAAAGGAATCCAGGTTGGGTAGCCTTTTTATGCCACCACACAGCATTTAAAGATTGCTGTTGCAATAGTTAATAAATCTATAACGTTTCACAGCTAACCATCATTTATAATTTATAATGCTTATATTTATGACAGTCGTTTACTCGGCATTAGTACACATACTCTAAGGCTATTCCTATTATCATAGAAAAAAACTGACCCAAAGAGCTGAATGAGAAAGGGCCGCGGCTTCATTTTACTTCAATGAATTCGTATAACAAGCTGAAATTCATAGAAATGAATACAAAGAGAAGTAAAATCGCAATACTACTTGGATGAAATACAAAAGCAGAAATACATGTTATAAGCTGATAACGAATACACTTTCAAGATGTAGAGATTTCGTCAATCATAGCTGACGTAAAACTGAAGCGAATAGTTAAGATATGAAACACATGTTTGATTAATTTTATTAAGTGCTGTAACCAAACTGAAATGTACATGCAGGCGCATGGTTTTGAAGGCCGCAATATTTGAAGAAAGAAACTAACAGAATGATGGGAAAGGCAATGTTTCCATCTTCTAAGATTTCTTAAATTATTTAAAGAAGTGAAAGCCTTGAATTATTTAAAGAAGTCAAAGAAATTTCAAAATCAGCTTACAAATAAAAAAGTTATGAACATTTCAATATTTGATCAAGATAGCGGCCATTTTGTTTCCATGGCAACATCAAACAAAATGGCGGATTTATCAAATTTCCAGATATATATTTGAACTGTAAAATCATTCTTTTCTTTTTCCAACTAGAATGATAGACATTACTATGTTTCATATCTTACAATAAAGAAACATTAGAAAGTAATCTATATTAAAGTTTATTTGCTAAATAAAGAATTCAGCAGTGTGTAAATGACGTCATAAACACATCAGCCATTTTCGTAAATTTCAAACTACTGTAAAATCATTCTTTTCTTTTTCCAACTAGAATGATAGACATTACTATGTTTCATATCTTACAATAAAGAAACATTAGAAAGTAATCTATATTAAAGTTTATTTGCTAAATAAAGAATTCAGCAGTGTGTAAATGACGTCATAAACACATCAGCCATTTTCTTAAATTTCAAACTCCCAAATCTTTTGCAATAGTGGTCCGATTTTAAAAATTCTTTCAGCGTTTGGAAAGGATTATGGATAGCTTTCATATAAAATAAATTTATTTCAGGCATTCCTTGCCGGACACACATGTGTTTCTGGTATGTTGCACTATATATTTCATTTACCTAACTAAATGAGTTTTGCAAAGAATCTCTTTTAAATAGGGAAACAGCAAATGCACAGCACGATTTTGAATAGACTTACACACACATATATATAAACATCAATTTGCATTTGCTTTTACAAGTTCTAGGTAGTGGTTATTATGTCAAAATAAACATGGTACAATATTAACAGAATATTCAAGACTTAAACAATATATACGTCTTCGACGCTCTTTATCTTATGAACAGCAAAAGAAAATATCCATACGTATAACTGGTGTTTTTTTTTTAATAAAACACTTAAATTTATAAATTTGACTTATTTTCTTCATACCACATAACAAACAACTTCACGTGGTAAACTTAAAAAATCGATTAACCGTGAAGTCAGTAGTCCCACAATAGCCGTTTTGCACGAAATTCACGTGTGCGTGTAATTAATGATTTTATTTGTGAAATGTAATTATCATTGGAAACATTGATGATTGACTCACTCGAAAAACAGCAAAAAATAAAAAAAAATATTGTTGGTTGCATGGCACGACTGAATCAGATTCAGCGCAAGCGCACAATTGGGATATTACAATGCAACGAAGATATAGGCAAAATTTTGTGCAAAACGGCTATTGTTGGACTACTGACTTCACGGTTGATCGATTTTTTTAAAATTAACATGTGAAGTTCTTCAAATGTGATGTGGTATAAAGAAAATAAGTCAAATTAATAAATCTTTTTTTTTTAAATACCCCTGTTATACATCTGGATAGTTTCTTTTGCTGTTCAGTATATTTTTACCGTTGATAGTGAAACTCTATCAAAGTAAAGAAAACTTGTATACTTTGGCTGAAATAAGATGTACTGAAACCGTAGAACAAACGTCTTGTTATCAAATTATAAAACATGCAAATGACTGGTATGTGAGTATGCGATACGATTTTAATGTTATTAATAGGTTACAGATGTCCACTGACAAATGTTAGTATGTCCAATGTTAGAAACACCATTTTTGGGGCGGTGCGTAAGCTCCGCCTCCAATGGAATTAAGACGGGAAAATGAAAGCCCGTCACTTCTTAGTGCAAAACGGCAAAGCGCATCCACTTTCTACATCCTCTCATAAAGAAGAGCACCTAAAACAAAGCGGATGAATATGACCTATATTGCGGCTATTTTAGACTTCTCTGGTTCCCGTCGTACTGTGTATTTTAGTACGACAGTGAAGGAGGGGCAGGTAAACCAGACTATTTTTACACTCTGACGTCATGAGGGAAACCCCCACTTGGTTTTAATCTGAATTGTCTAAAAATATACAAATCAGTGACTTGTAGCCTGGCGGACTACTTTTTTAATTTTTTTCTTAAAACGACGCCATCTTGTTCTTTCGAATAACTGCAAATAAACATATCGACGCGATTATTATTATAAACTGGACTTTTATTAGGTTCGTGAGACCATGGTACAAATGTATAGTGTATGCATACCGTATTTGCAATTACTACATAAAGGTTTTTATAACGGAAACGCTTGAGGAAACGGAAAGTAACTCATGTTAGCATTTGTTCAGGATTTTAGCTTTCTGCAGTTCAATCTAGGAAGATATTGCATCTGGAATGGAGTGTTATTGATCATCGAGGATACGGGTTGCCTATTTGTTCTGTCAAGCGGCGTTATGGCGTGTGTATAAGTCACGTCATTTGTTTGCTTGGTGAAGATGGGTAACTCGGTAAACAACTGAACTTCGGACAAAATTTTGCATGGCAGCAAATCAAAATTATTCAAGAATGTTAAGCAGAACAGAGAGGTCGGGCAAAAAGCTAAACAAGGTAAGCGTTTGTTTATCAGCTCATATTTTTAGTCCTATCAATAAGACCTGACATAACATATTTTAACATTTTGATGTCTATCGGTTATGTCAGGTCTTATCGGATCGCAATTTATAACATGTAGTCAGAAGTGAACACACATCATGTCGCCTTTATTCTTCAAATTACGAACAACATAACCTAATCCGAAGTGAAAGAACACTACTTACACCGAAAATAATCCTTTTTTCAACTGCATTATGTGAATAATTACAAAATAAAGTTATAATATATATATACTTTTCATGTATAAATATCGAGTTGTTTCTTTCCACTGTATGTATCGCTGTGTATCTGTGTTATGGTGTGCAACATTGCCGGTCTATTCCGAATGTTGTGTAAATACAATTTATTTTGAGAATCAATTTTAGACGAAATATTTTCGCTCTAAATCACTTGGCAAATAGTTCCAGTTGTTTTTAGTCTAAGTTGCATCTAAATATATTATAACCTGCTGCAATTGCTTGAAAAATGGCGGAATGTGTATTGAAAACTGTACACAATTGGCATATATTGGATATAAGGGTTTTTAAAGGTAAATTTAAACAATATATTACTAGAATATGATAAATAATGGTAGGCTTAACTGTTTAAATCTGTGTACATGGTATATTTTGCGTTTGAGAAAATGCTACATTCCACATATTAGGGCCCTTTTAGACGTTACAATGCAGATTAAAAATGAAATATAAAATAAAGAATGTTGAAGGTAAAATGAGCATGTACACATCTAATATTTTGGACTACTCTTATTTTATAATATTTTTGATTTATTTCAAAGGCTCTATTCAATAATTTAGCTGTTTGTGTATTCTAGTATTCTACTGTCAATTCTACTTTTAAATTTCTTGTACAGGCGCGCAGCTGCACATAATACTCGTAAAGAGGGGTAATGGAGTATAAATAGATAGATAATGCCGCAGTGTTCGAAATTCGCAGCTCGGGCTACCGATTTTCCGCAGGTACAAGCCCGACCAGGCTACCGAATTCTCCTAATTTGTTTAAAAAATCATGCTAATTAAATGAATACTGCATCCAGACTGAGAAACGCTTATGGAATTATTGTTGGTTTTGCACTCTCACGTGTTGACAGTCGAACACATTGTCAAAGATGTAACCGCAGTGCTAATTGGCTGAATACAATCACCTTAAGCGTAACGGATAATTTGATTAGCTTTCATACTTCTCGCGAAAATCTCACAAGTACCTGCAGTAGGCGGAACTTAAATTATGCTATCAGCGTGTGTGTAAATGTGTATTCATCACTCGTTATTACATCTTGCAAATTGTCAAAAGTCTGAGTTGCAGTAATTGGCAAGTGCGGATCCTAAAAAATCGGGGGTAACAGTTTAGATTTTGTTTTGGCAAGGCGTGTCATGTCCGATGCTTTTGGAATCTGACGATGCTGATCTGGACTGGAGTATTTAGAGTTAAAATTTTTCAAAACCATGGCAAACATGTACAGTATGTCTTTTTTATTACTTCAAACATGCATAGAGATGTCTGTAAAACAAAATGTTATATGGTGCAAAAATTATGTATTTTAAGGTATTTAAAGTTCGGGCTAGTGAAATTGGTGTTGGGCTTGGAAAATTTCCAATCTGGTAGCCCCAACGGGCTAGTGGATTCAAATCTGAATTTCGTACACTGTAACGGTTTGACGTATTAATCTTCAGATTTCTATGCAAGGTAGCATGGGTGGCAAAATCTGATTTTGACTTGTTTGTCCTTTTTGTCAGTTGCTATTTTGTACTTGTCTGTATAGTAGTTATATAGTAAATTCTATTTAAATTAGACTCGTCCGTACAAGCTTTGGGACAACTTGGGCAATACGGACAATTGAATTTGCCACCCCTGGGTAGTCGAATGTATCTGATGATGATCATGAACGAGCATTAAATTACATCGTCAAAGGTAATTATTCTTTGAAAGTCAACAGGTGTACGGCTCCAGATGCATTCGGTTTAATAATATTATAAAACGCACATTTTTATGCGCCTAAAGGGACGTATTATGTTATGACGCTGGTGTCCGTCTGTCCGTTAGCAATTTCGTGTCCGCTCTGTAACTCTTGAACCTCTTGAAGGATTTCAAGGAAACTTTACACAAATGTTCACCACACCGAGACGATGTGCAGAGCGCATGTTTTGGATGTCTCACTTAAAGGTCAGGGTCACACTTAGGAGTCAAAGGTCATATCAGTTTGTTTCGTGTCCGCTCTGTAACTCTTGAACCCCTTAAAGGATTTCAAAGAAACTTGACACAAATGTTCACCACACCAAGACGACTTGTATAGCGCATGTTCCGGATGACTTGCTTCAAGGTCAAGGTCACACTTAGGGGTCAAATGTCATATCAGTTTGTTTTGTGTCCGCTCTGTAACTCTTGAACTGCTGGAAGGATTTCAAGGAAACTTGGCAGAAATGTTCACCACATTGTAACGATGTGCAGAGCGCATGTTCTGGATGACTCATATATGACTTTGCTTTGTGAATATTGCTCTGCATTGCAGTGCTCTTGTTTTTATTTGGCAGATCTCTTTTTTGTACTTACAATAATTTTTTTTAATTACTTCCCTTTAATGTTGCTATAAATAGCTTATTTTGAAACTTTTTTATTATTGGCCGTAGGGAAAAACCGAGACCACTTTTCTGTGGTACAACATGGATGGTACCTCCAATTTTAAGGTGTATTTTTACATACCTATACCTGATAAGGATTTTTTTGTAGACTTTAAATATTTTTTTGGTGGACTTAGATTGTTTTTTTTAAGTTTTCCTTTTGTTGTTCCAGTCTTTTGGGGCTACAACAGTCAAGTTCTTAAAATTTTGCTCCCATCCTATGATGTAAGCCTTCAGGCGTATATTGCCCCGCTTGGCGGCACTCTTGTTACAGATTGGTATCCAATCAATTGGACCTCATTCTATTACTGTACACTGAAAAACAAATTGTTAGTGCAACAAATACCACTCCAATTAACTGAATCCTGTCGATTTGCCATTTTCGGAATCGATAATAACTTAGGTATTCCGTAAACCACATGACCGAATTTTGGTTTCACAACCTTTTCCATGTCGAATTAAATCTTAATTAAGATAGAAATCAACTGTTGTTTGTAGCCACAGTTTTTCCTTATCAAATAGGATAGATCACCCTGACGTCACGCATCAACACCTGTTTATCTGATGGTGGGCAAAAAAATAATTTTACATTGTTTGTGTATGGGATTAGAATTTTTAATTCTTAATAATTTCGTTCGGTTTTGAGATATTAAAAAAACAAAAAAGTTTCAAAATGCTAACGATATTCATCTTTCGTTATTCAAATATCTTTTGAAAATGAATAACCGTTTTAAATGTCATATGATTTAAATAGCGCTGTAGATGCCCACAACTTTTAGGAAAACACCATAAGTTATTTTACAGTAACAACATCTTTCCATAAATGGCATTTTTTCCTAATCTGAACAGTTATCACGCAGAAATTTTCACACTTTTGAGCAAGTCTCAATGAAACTTAGTCAGAATGTTACCCTTAATAAAACTTGTGATGAGTTCTTGATTGGGTTATCTTAGCTCTAAAACTAGGTCACCAGGTCAAATCAAAGGGAAAGCTTGTAAACACTCTTGAGGTCAAATACTTGGCCCAATCTTAATGAAACTTGGTCAGAATGGAACCCTCAATAAAATCTTGGAAGAGTTTGACATTGGGTCATCTGGGGTCAAAATCTAGGTCACCAGTTCAAATAAAAGGAAAAGCTTGTTTACACTCCAGAGGTCACAATTTGGGCCCAATCTTAATGAAACTTGGCCAGTATGTTATCCTCAGTAAAGTCTTTGACGAGTTTGATATCAGGTTATCTTGGGTCAAAACTAGGTCACCAATTCAAATTAAAGGAAAAGCTTGTTAACACTGAAGAGGCCACATCTATGACTATATCTTAGTGAAACTTGGTCAGAATGTTGATCTTAAGGATCGTAAGGTTCAATTTGTATCTAGGTGATCTAGAATAAAAAAAACAAGATCACCAAGTCAAATCAAAGGAAAAGCTAATTTACACTAAAGAGGCCACATTTATGAACATATCTTAATGAAACTTGGTCAGAATATTAATTTTGATGATCTTTATGTCAAGTGCAAATTTGGGTCAAGTGGGGTAAAAAATTCGGTCACTAGGTCAAATCAAAGGAAAAGCTTGTTGAGGCCACATTTGTGACTGTATCTTCTTGAAACTTTGTCGGAATGTTAATCTTGGTGATCTTTAGGTCAAGCTCGAACTTGGGTCATGTCGGGTCAAAAACTGGGTCACCGGGTCAAATCAAAGGAAAAGCTAGTTTACACTTTAGAGACCACATTTATGACCATATCTTTATGAAACTTGGTCAGAATGTTAATTTTGATAATCTTTAGGTCAATAGCCCAGTTGAGCGATACAGGGCCTTCATAGCCCTCTTGTTTATATTTTCTCTGACTCGCTTAATAAATTTAAATTTATATGACACTAACCTAATATTCTCTATTTATTACATATTTGACGTTGCAGGAGTGTAATACAGCCATTAAATAAAAACGATACTACACTATTGTAATAAAGCTTTGACATTGACGTCATTTATAGTATAGGCAATGTCGGTCAAATTGACTTGTTTATATAGCAGAAGAAAGTTGAATATTTGGTGTTTCGACAAGAAAGGCTAACATGTGATAAAAAGAATTCATCTTACATTTGTGACTATCCACGTTGAATTTATTAAACTCTTTGAATATAATTGATAAAATGTGGTGTTTCACATTTTATCATGCAATCTATCTTATATTTGGCATGAGTGTCATCGTCAGTCAGACGAAGTCTCTTGCGCAAACCACAGGTTCCTATCTCAATATTTGACTTTCATCTAAGAATGTTACAAAAACAGCTGAAATGCACCGCCCCATCAGTACTCTCAGTGCTTTGATATTAAATGCAACAGCGAGTGCCCGAGTAAATCCACCAATTTTATGTTTGCAAATCCAACTGGATTACTCCTTTTAAATGTATGTGACTGGCTAGAAGTCACAACGGTTAAGGACAGGTACTGCGAAGCATGCGCGACTACTGCGGCCTATTTAATATGCATTTTGTTGGAATTAAATGCCTGAAAAAATTCAAATAAAGTAAAAACCGCTCATTATAAAGAGATATGAAATCAAATTAAAAATTACCACTTTATCTTTTACCTGTCTTTTACCTTCATTCGTTTAACTTCTTGCGATGTTTTCCTCAAGATTGATTATAACTTCAAAACGCTTAAAATTTCGTAAAATGGACCATAAAACATATAAGCAATCTATTTAAATTTGTAACTGAACTAAAGAAACGCAACAAATCGGAAATATTTTACAATGTTAAGAAACCCCTGTGCATGTCTGAAATGTCCCAAGCTAAAATATTGTTATTGTTACAGAAAATTTATATAAAGGCAGTAACATGATTATCATGCTTCTTTCAACTCCAAGACAATCAAGACATTCAAAATAGTTTGGTTTGTGTGTTTATCTCCAATACTTTTCATATGTTCCTATTTCAATGGAATGCGCAAAACTGCTAAGTTTAGATAGTCGTAGTGGTCTTGGTCTGTTGTGAAAACAAGATTTGTGTACAGGTTATAAACTTAAAAAGTTTAATGTCTTCCAATCTTAAAATAAGCTTTATCATTGATATAATTGACTTATCAAATCTTAACATGTCGATGATAATGATCATTATCATCTCATCAATAATCGTTTTCATCATCATCATTATGTAATCACTGCAGTCATTAGTCTGTGCCTTTATGTATATTGAATATTGTGAATTGATCAAACTAGTAATAATAATAATCACCATCACCATCATCATTGTCGTAAAATAATATCATCGTTATCTGTCACGTTGAAAGAGAAATTAAATAGATCACGTAACGACTACAAATAAGAACTAATCTTTCTTCCATTCTTCGTGCTTTTTTTCACTGTAGCATCGTGTGTTTTACTTAAGTATGTATTTGTAGCATTCTGCATGCTCCTATCGCATGCTTGATAAGAATGGCAGTGTTAGAATTTTATGTCTAAGAAAAAGAGTCAATGAAAGAAGCGATAAGGCTTTTCCTGGAATAACTGTTTAGATAACGTACATACTCGCAGTTGGGCGAAGCGTTTGAAAAGCGTGCTGAAAACTTATTGCAGACGTGGAGGAAAACACTCATTTTGCTGTCTTCGACACTCTTTATCTTATGAAAATCCGTCCAGTAGTAAGGAAAATATAGGCAAAATGTCATTTGAATTCCGACATTTTCTCCGTGTGTACGACATCCAAAAGGCACGTTGGTTGGCAACCCTTTTTCTGCAAAAGAACATAAATGTCCTAATTCAAATTTGTAAACCAGAGAAGGTGGACACTCTTCCCTACATGTATATACTAGTAGTTGAAGCTTAACACAAATCTTCTTTGCTGAGACTTCTTAGTCCGATTTTAAAATAATAATACGCAAATGTTGCTTGCAAGAATGTTCCAATTATTTCAACAGCTCATTAACTGATAGTCCGATTTTGCTCCTTGGGTGATTTCTGCTAAAATTGTTAAAAACCATCTTGATATGTCATGTTTTACCTATATAGCTCTATGGTTAACTCTAAAACTGCAGGTCAGTTTTCAAAGCAATGCGACGTGTGTGTGGTGTTCGGGTTTAACTGTTTTGATATCTGTCTTCTGGCCTGTTTCGTCGGGCCCTTAAGGGTGTTTCTCTTGTTGCTCTGTCTTCTGAAAAGGCATTGAGTACATACGTTTTTGGTTCTTAAGGTTTGCTTTTTATATATTTATACACGAGCATTTTTGTGTTTTACATACCATGCCTTTTTGTTTCCATTACGTGTGTTAGAGATTCACCTGGAGGGGATTACTTTTATTTACACTGTCCCGTGTCTTTGGAACATGGTGGGGGTAAGAGTGGGGTTGGGTGCGCACCATAAACCGGTTTAAGCTCCCCAGTGGTGTTTTTGTCACTGACCGTTCCAAGGCGGTGTCCCACTGTGTTCCTTTGTTTGTTCGTTTTGTCCTCGTGTGTTGGCTTTGTGTAAGTGCGCGTGTGTGTGTGTGTTTGTTGTGTGCACGTCTGCGTGCTGTAGGTTTCGTTTTGGGGAGGCTGCGATTTTGGTACGTGGCATTCCCTGTTTGATATTTGTCTTTGTTTTTAACGTCTTTTTTAACAATTTTTCAGTCATATAAACGACGGTGTCTACTTGTAGCAGTGAGCACAATGCCCAACTTTATAGTGCTGCCTCACTGGAATATCACGCCGTAGACACATGGCATGATACCCCATCCAGTTACATTATACTGACACCGGGCTGACCAGTCCTAGCACTATCCTCTTAATGCTGAGCGCCAAGCGAGGAAGCTACTAATACCATTTTTTACGTCTTTGGTATGACGCGGTAGGGGTCGAACCCACGACCTCCCGCACTCAAAGCGGACGCTCTACCACTAGGCTACCGAGGCGGTATACATGTTTTGAGCTGTGAAATTCTGACAAGCGTTACCGAACAACAATGGCCCTCTGGTTTTGATTATACAGTTTCAATGTTACAGTTTCGACGGCATGTCTTTTTTCTCTAGAAACTGGTCGCGTCATTTACCTCGGTTGGAGACCGCTTATTCTGTTCGAGAAGGTAATGAATATTCATATGTGCTATCTACAGGACAAAGATCAAATACCTTTGAGAAGATTATAAGTCTTAAGGCTGAATGCTGTACGTCTTCAGAACAGTTTATTATTAATTTAAGTCTATAGCAGAGAATTCAGTTTATTTCCGTTGTGAAAAGTGTACCATAATTAGGCAAACATATCCTCAATTAGCCAGCTGCTTGTCAGCAAGCTGTGAACACTAATAATTTGCTGCCTTCATGGAAATAATCATATATTTCTCGGAGGCAATCTTTTACAGCTAACTATTATACCTTTCTTGCATATTTTGCCACAAGCTTATGCCAACATTATCAAAATTACGCAAGATATGTTCGATACGAACGAGATTTTTTTCTTGGTTTCGTTGTTTAGTAACGAATGAAAGTGTAACTGCACCCGCTGTTCGAGTATCCTTCTTCCTCAGTCCTTTCAAGCTTCTTTAACATGTATATTGCTTTATTTCATAAAGAATCAAACAATTCTGTTCGCGGGCTGGATATTTCATTCGATATAGAGCAATTAGTAGTATAAACGTTCTACGTTATCTATGAATAAACTCATAACATAAAATAAAGTTAAGAGTGTAAACACTTTTAATATAATTATTCATAAATCTTATTGTAGAAACATGTTTAGACGTATTCAAAATAAATAAGGAAAGACGGAAATCAAAAGGAAGTGTCACTTTCAAAGAATGCAGCAACCCATACAACACTCTACAAATGAATTAAAAAATGTAAAAGGTACAAAAATACATGAAGATGATACATATCAGAGTACCTCGTAGGAACAAATAGTTGTGAATTCGCCAGTACTCACTAATAAATCCCAACTATTGTCTTAATAACAAGACTGCGTATTTTTTTGTTTGGTTTAACGTCGCACCGACACAGTTATAGGTCATATGACGACTTTCCAGCTATAACAGTAGAGGAAGAGTGCCCTGCTTGCATTATTTCCTCACGAGCGGGCACCTGGGTAGAACCAACGACTTTCCGTAAGATGGCTTCCTCACATGAAGATTTCAACGCCCAAGTGAGGCTCGAACCCACATCGGTGAGGGGTAAGTGATTTGAAGTCAGTGACCTTAACCACTCGGCCACGGAGGCCCCTACTTGTAAATAAACTATCCGTCAGTTGAATCCCTTACATATAAAACATTAACAATAGGAACACATTTTTACCCACAAATACGCAAGAGAAATATAATTCTAACACAATCCGCAGTAATATGGAAACAACCTATGTATTTTTCTACGATATGGCTTTTACATTTTACCTCTACAATTGTAACATATCAGACCCCTTCCATTATATTCTAATAATTCCAGTGCCAAATGGTAGTAAACAACATTTCAAAAAACAACAATTACATAAAACGTCGTATCGACTTATGTTCTGAGTTTGATCCGTGCAAAATTCCTTATGAGCAAACTTGCTAAGAGGTTTCGAAGTGACGTAATGGAAGTGTGGCGTTACAATAATTTTCATATATTTTTACTTGATAATTGTATTCACAAATAGTTTGCGAGTTGTTTACTAGTTTATAAAAACTCCTGAAAATTCAGATCTTTACTGTGCTGTAACGTTTATACCTGGATCATGTAATATAAAACCGCAGTTTGAAAAATCTTCTGTCACGGATTAAGTGGATCAAAAAGTAATGATAAAATTTGCCAAAAGATTTGCAATGTGTAAAGGTATACCTGTCGAAAGAGCGTTTTAGTTATAGTAATATTAGAACTATAAATGCAGACTTTGGCAAGTACCATAAAACCGATTAGATGCTAATGCTAGACGAGGTACATTCAATCAAGGTTAGATAAATTTACAATATCTTAATACCTGTCTACATACAAAAAGCCACAATTAATGTCACCTTTCAAATTATTGTACTAGTTTTACGAAAACAACTTATGCCTTTGAAATATGACTAAATCTATTCAAGCCCAAAGACAGTCATAGTATATTGGTCTATGTTTTATAAAACAGAAAAGCCGAAAACTGTCCATTATGTGGAAAAGTCAAGATTTGTGATATTATAAAATTGAGAAGTTACTGTAAGTCAAAGACGGTTTATTGACTTGTGTCTCTGTACTAAATAAAAAGATATAGGAGGGAGCTAAACCTAGAGGTTGCTGTTTTCAAAAGTGCTGTTAAGGATCTTTTTTTAAAATATTAGATTACACATGCAGAATTTTGTCCTATTGTGCCAAACTTTGTACCTAGTCTTTAATTAAGTGCAATTCTTAATTATTAAATATCTTAAGTCTTTTATGATTTTTTATTAATATCATGTTTCATGCCTCCCTATGTCAGAACATCACTAACAGGGACCACAATGGAAATAAGGGATTTATTCCCTTTTTTGTATTATCCCTGATATTGATTTACTGATATGGTTTATTACATATGCATATTTCATGAATTTTATTATTTTTTTCCTTGCTGATAAATCTTAATATCATATCATGAATGTTGTCATTGTAGCCATGTTGTCAATATCGAAATAAACAAACAAACAAACAAACAAAATCACGAAAAAGCGTGTCTCCCACCATTTACCATGCAGAAATTGTTAAATGCAAGACATTATGGACCATAACTCCAATGGAAATCACTGAACCATAGCATTCCAATGATACTCAACCAGGCTTGGCAGTGGTAACTCCTTTGAAGTTTGGTGGGATTCCAACCAAAGGTATTGGAAAAGTAGCTCAGATCAAATAAATAACAAATAGAACAAGGGTGCAGAATGTCACAATATACGCCCGTCACAGCAAATTTGTTTACACTAGCACCTGTATTTGCAAATGGAATTTTAATTTTCTAGTTGTTTACAATGTTGTTTTTTTTTAGAAATTATTGTAATTCTTTTATTTTTCTAAGTCCACAAAAAAAATCCTTACCAGGTAGAGATACCTTAAAATACACCCAAAATTTGAAAGTAACATCAATGTTGTACCACAGAAAAGTGGTCTTGGTTTTTCCCTACGGTCAATTATAAAAAAGTTACAATGTAAGTTATTTATAGTAACAACTAAGGGAAGTTAATCTTTAAAGAGAAAAAAAAAAAAAAAAAAAAATCAAAAAAAAAAAATTACAAGTCCACACAAAAATCCTTACCAGGTAGAGATAGCTCAAAATACACCTCAGAATTGGATGTAACATGCATGTTGTACTACAGAAAAGTGGTCTCGATTTTTCCCTACGACTTGTAATGAAAAAGTTACAATATAAGCTATTTACAGTAACAGCAAAGGGAAGTAATTCAAAAGAAGGGACCAGTGCATGACACTCCGTCTCATGATGGTGTACAATTGTGCCAAGTTACATCAAAATCCCTCCATGCATGAAGAAGAAATGCTCCAGACAAAGTCATTCTTGTATCTGACCTTTGACCTTTAAGTGTGACCTTGACCTTAGACCGAGGGACCTGGTTCTTGCGCATGACACTCCGTCTCATGCTTGTGAACATTTGTGCCAAGTTGTATCAAAATCCCTCAATGCATGAAGAAGAAATGCTCCGGACAAAGTTTTCATTCTTGTATCCTTTGACCTCTAAGTGTGACCTTGACCTTACCCCTAGGGACCTGGTTCTTGCGCATGACACTCCGTCTCATGATGGTGAACAATTTTGCCAAGCTACATCAAAGTCCTTTCATGCATGAAGAAGATATGCTCCGGACAAAGTTTTCATTCTTGTATCCTTTGACCTCTAAGTGTGACCTTGACCTTAGACCTAGGAACCTGGTTCTTGCGCATGACACTCCCTCTCATTATGGTGAACAACTGTGCCAAGCTACATCAAAATCCTTCCATGCATGAAGAAGATATGCTCCGGACAAAGTCATTCTTGAATTTTTCATTCTTGTATCCTTTGACCTCTAAGTGTGACGTTGACCTTAGACCTAGGGACCTGGTTTTTGCGCATGACACTCCGTCTCATGATGATGAACAATTGTGCCAACTTTCATCAAAATCCCTCCATACATGAAGAAGATATGCTCCGGACAAAGTCATTCTTGAATTTGACCTTTGACCTCTAAGTGTGACCTTGACCTTAGACCTAGGGACCTGGTTCTTGCGCATGACACTCCGTCTCATGATGGTGAACAACTGTGCCAAGTTTCATCAAAATCCCTCCATGCATGTAGAAGATATGCTCCGGACAAGGTCTCTGGACGCCGCCCGCCCGCCCGCCCAACCGCCCATCCGCCCGCCAGGGGCGTTCCCATAATACGTCCCGTTTTTCAAACGGGCGTATAAAAAGTGCAATCTCTATAGGTCGCTCAAAACGAGAAAAATGAAAATGTTGCAGTCTCGCTTTGACTGAGCCTGTTCATGGACGGAAGTGGAAATGCATGCTACCGTTCACGCCCTCTAGCCTTGGACTGAGCAGAACTCAACATTTACACATATTATAGGTACAAAAACAATTTTGAGATATCCTCTGATGTGTTCATACGGCGTTGCACATGTAACCTTCAATGACATACTGGTGTGCAATTCCACGAAAGGCGGCGTATGGTTCCCAGTTAAAATTATGGGTTAATGACTCCGCTTAAATTAATTTAATCAGAACAAGACCATATTATGCGCAACTATGCTTCACACTAATCACTCGTGAGGTCTAATGAAATTCAGCGGACTTGTATATAGAAAGTAGTGTAAACACTGTAAAACATGACTAATCAAGGACCATAACACTGCTGAAAATAACTGAAGCGGAACATTTATCTATTCTATTGTGTTGAGTTAAACGTCGCACCGACACAGTTATAGGACATGGCGAATTTCCAGCTTTGATGATGAAGCAAGACCGCAGGTTACCCTCCGTGCATTATTTCATCACGAGCGGACACCTGCGTTGAACCAGCGATCTTCATTAAACCAGCTGGATGGTTTCCTCACATGAAAAATTCAACGCCCCGAGCGAGGCTCGAATCCATATCTATGAGGGGCAAGTATATTGAAGTCGGTGACCTTAACCACTCGGCCACGGAGGCCCCAAAGCGGAACATGTCGTTAATATGCTTAATAAGACTACCGTCCATGAACAGGCTCAATCAAACCGAGCCTGCAACAGTTTCATTTTTGTCGTGTTGAGCGACCTGTGAAGTTTTCACTTTTCTCTATTGGATAATCATCTCAGTGTTGTAATATTTTCTGGTCCTTCGAGATCATTGATTTCAAAGCAGCATGCCTCCAGATCGTTTGACAACAACAAAACAATATTTTTTTTAGATATCTTGAATTAAATACTATATTTCTTAAGAAGGCTTTAAAACTTAATTACTGACAAACTTTATGTTACGGAAACACATGAGAATTTGCTGCTTCTACTACTTTTTACGATGAAAGTCCGGGGTTCGATTCCCGACGCGGTCATTTTGTTTTCTTGATTTGGAACTTTTAAAATATTTTAGAAACAAAAATTCATATTCTAATGTTCATAATAAGACCAAACTTCAATTTGAAAGAAAGATTATTTTTTAGCCAAATCTGGAGGCATGCTGCTTTAACTCATTTAGATTTGAAGATTGAATACTGCTTAAGCCGATGCTAGGGGGCGTGGGCAGTGTTGCATTTTCCATTACTGCTCATGAACAGACTCAATCAAACCGAGTCAGCAATTTTCACTGTTTGTCTTGTTCTCGGTGCTTCCGAGGGATCTACTTTCCAGATTTTATTGGCACTGATCACTCCTGTACTAGGTGGTGAAAATGCGTCCTATTGTATTAGAGAAGTGGGTAAAACATCATAAAAGTTGACAAATCAAGGTCATAACTGTGCTGGAAAACACCGAACTGGAACAGCTGACGATATGCACAACTATACTTGGCACTGATCACTTTTGTGAAGTTTGGTGTAATTCATCCTTGTTGGATCGGAGCAGTTGCCGGATAAGTTTAAACACGACAAATGAAGGGCCATAACTTCACTGAATATCACTGAATCAGAACATGCCGACAATATGCACAATGAGGCTTGATACTGATAACTTCTTGAAAACTGGGTGGACTCCAACCCAGTAATAAAAGAGAAGTGGCCGATACATCATAAAATTTGACGATTCAAGGGCCATTACTCCGCTGAAAATCACCTTACTGGAAAAGTACCGAAAAAAAAACACACAATAAGGTTTAGCACTGATCAACCCTGTGAGGTTTGGTGGTAATCTACCAAAGAAAAAAAGAAGACAAGAGGCCAAAACATCATCAAAGTTGACGAATTAAGTGCCACAACTCCGCTGAAAATCATCGAACCGGAAAATGCCGACGATATGCTTAACTATGCTTGGTAATTATCACTCCCGGGTAGTCTGGTGTAAATCTACCAGCGGTGCTGTAGGAGTTGCGTGGAAAAACTTTGCGACAGACGTTCGGACTGACTGATAGACGGACAGCACTAAATCAGTATGTCTCCGTCACTACATGTGGGAGACATAATTAAATTGCATACAATTTATTTTATTTTGTTCGGTTGAACGTTGCATTGACATTATTGGTTATAGGGTGACTTTCTTGCTTTGTTGGTGGAGGAAGACCCCAGGTGCCCCTCCGTGCATTATTTCATCAAGAGCGGGAACCTGGGTAGAACCACCGACCTTCCGTCAGCCAGCTTGATGGCTTCCTCACATGAAGAATTCAAAGCCCCGAGTGAGCCTCAAATTGCATACAAAGATTTATAAAAGATATTTTTATATTGAAGATGTACAATGCTGATTTTTGGAAACATTTTTGTTTTCGTTATACTATTATTTTAATGCTTCCATTATTAAACTTTAATTTAACTAGGCATACGATATGTACATCAATAGTAGCAAATGCTTTGTCCGTGCAGAGCTTGCAGATTATATAGGTCAAGTAATCTAACACAATCGTGGGTTCGGGAGAAAACATTCTAAAGAGTATTTGTATACATGTATTTTTAAACTGCATTTTCAACCAAATAGTGAAAAAGATATGCTCACAAAATGCTATTTTACCATGAAAATTAAATTAAATAAAAAATATTTCTTCTTTTGAAATTCTGTTTTTAATATGTTTGAGAAGTGAAACCTTACTGCTTGATTCAAAAATTCATTCAGTACCAGTGTTCCTTCATTTTAAAGAACCAAATGAAATATGCGTCATCTTGGAGATAAAGCAAGGTTTTGATTTTTGAAGTAATCTTTAATAATTTTATATTATAACTATCAGCTCTCATTTCTAATAAGATGTTCCACCACAGTTGTATTACATATGTACGAAAGGACAAACATCGGTACAGTACTGTTCTAACACATACATTCAAGGTTCTTCGTAAAAATAACCCAGTCTACTTTACTTATGATCAAATGACATTGCCAAGTAAACAGAAGTTAACAAAATAATGTGCCATCAGTTAAATCAAAGACTAGTATGGCAATCAGAGCTTTTGTTTCATTGCCATAAGACTTTCTTCTTTGTCCTGTAAAGTTTAGGGAAGCTAATCAGCTGGCTACTTTGTAACGGATGCTAAAACCAATCTTTTAAACTGACCGATAATTTTTTTTCATATAAAGTGTAGTCCAATATTTTATTCTTGAAGTGTTGCTGTTGAATCTGTCTTGTTTGGAAACATATCTGTAGTCTGATCATTATTTAAGATAAGCTAAAATGTAATTATATTTTAATTGTAATCGTTTGAATGTATTATGTAAAGCACTTTTGAACATGTGCACATGCATAAAAAGAGTGCTGTATAAACGTGTGTGTGTGTTTGGATTTAACGTCTTTTTCAACATTTTTTTCAGTCATATAAACGACGGTGTCTACTTGTAGCAGTGAGCACAATGCCCAACTTTATAATGCTGCTTCACTTTAATATCACGCCGTAGACACGTGGCACGATACCCCATCCAGTCACATTATACTGACACCGGGCTGACCAGTCCTAGCACTATCCTCGTAATGCTGAGCGCCAAGCGAGGAAGCTACTAGTACCATTTTTTACGCATTTGGTATGACGCGGCCGGGGATCAAACCCACGACCTCCCGCACTCGAAGCGGACGCTCTACCACTAGGCTACCGAGCATGGTATACTACTAACAATAATTATATAGTAATTAAACATTTTTTCAGTTGAAAATATAAACGCTAAATTTTTTATCATTTTTAACCTTACCAAACTAACTTAAACTAATTGCAATGATTGTTTTAAATATTTGTTCGTAAAACAAACCTTTCTAAATTATGCATTACATTTTCATATAAATAAAATTCGGTACTGACGAAGAATTTTCAGATATCATTCTCCGTGCTGATCCATATCTAGCGTAAAGTAAATTTGATTGATCTAATTTCTGATAACCGAAATTAACATGGACAAATATTCAAAATGATTAACTACTTTCCAAGAACATAATAGACCGTCTAAAGAAGTCTACAGTATTGTACGTAGTGTATTTATGATTGTTTACTCACTGTTAACTCTTTATACCTTTTACAGTATTCTAGTTTTATTCAATAATAGATCTACGTGGTTACGGGATTATGATGACTAAAGAGTTCTTTCGAAGAAAATGACATGAAAATACTAAACTTAAAAGAACCTTATATGCCTGATTTAATAACTAATAATACAGTACAGAGTGTAATGATTGTACTTTATCAGCTCATATTTTTGCTTCTTCAGTAAATAGTTTTATTGTTCATTGTATAACTTAATGCTGTTTTATATGCAGTAAGACTCGTTTCGTTTAACTGGTAAAATTTTCAAATATAACGTAGACAATCCTGAGCTTCAGACAAATATTGTGAAGCCTGGGTTTTATTAGCGGTTACATTTTCTCTTAGACACTTACCACAGTATATACTAATTAGTAGGAGTGATAACCCACGTGTTGTTTATTAACTTACTATAGTGATTATTATGCTCATTTCATAAGCAATATTACCGCTCCTGAACTTACAAAAGACTCCTGACAAAAGATTATCTGTTCACGTTTGTTAGAACCATATTAGCATTCTGGTTTTCGGATAAACTATGAATCAATGGTTTATTTCGACCTAGAAGCCTTATTAAATTTCACAAATATTGATTGGCGAAATCTTTTTGAAAACATATGTGCAATCTAACTTCCAAATGGCGTGGTCACTTTTCATCAACAATTTCTTTAAACAACATATCGGGCAAAAACCACTGAATGGATTTTGATGAAACTTTACACAAATGATTCCTAAGAAGCCTTTTTCAAAGTTGTTCAAATGGTTCCGGTTCATTGAACATATGGTCGTTTTGGTTAAAAATAGGTTTTCAGCTATCAGACTTTAAAAATCCTTTTCTCTAGAGCTTTAGTATTTAGCATGTGATAAAAGGGTTTGACTCTCTACCATACTTGTCCATATTATTGCCATAAGTTAAAGAATGACCATGTCCCTGTGTCTGACATGTACTTACTATATAAGCTTTTATATAAGAAACTTTGAAAAGCTTCTACTCTGAATCAATAATAACTAGATATTCGGCGTGCGATATCAGATTCGTAATGTCTACTGTAATTGTTCATGTTTTTGCCCTATGTTTAAAAATATGTGTGACATGTATATAATATGCTGACATAGGAAAAACCTAACCCTGCACTTATACAAACACACTTGAAGCCTTGTACACAGGTAAGCGCTTTAGGCCAATGACCCTTTTGTTTATAGGTCACATGGTTTCCTTCAAGCCTTTAGCCGTGTAAGACGGGCGGAAGTGCCTCTATAGGAATTATTTCATTACAGGCGGGCAACTGGGTAAAACCAACAACCTTCCGCCAAGTCAACTGGATCGGTTCCTCACATGACACAATGCTACACACCAAGCGATGTTTCTAACCCAAATGAGGGTTAAGTGATCCTTAGTTAGTAGTCTTAACCGCTCGGCGACGGAGGCCCCACACTTAATATGCGGGAGGTGGTTATGGTGAATGACAGGGAAGGTATGACACCACCCCCAAAAGAAGTTTTAAAAGATTAAACATAAATGGAGCAATTTATAGGCCTTTGCATCGTTTTATTTTGCTGGATAAAGATTTTACCACACATATCTGCCCCTCCCCACATTACATTTGTAGCATTTCATAACTTGCATTTTAGAGAAAAGTGTAGGCACGTACTTATATGAAGTTACGCCACCGTAACTTGAGAAAAACCGGACCTAATCAAGTAGGATCTTATGTTACTCAAAACCAACAAATTAGCCGACTGCCTTTGTAGCGTGGGTTTTCATTTGTATACACTTTACGTGGCTAAATGAATCAAATAAGTTGAAATTTGTTTGTAGATGATTTGGATAGAAACATCATTTCATCCTTTTAGTTTTCCTTTTGCCTTTCCCTTCCCTCATTTTACTAAATATCTTAATAAGTACTGTTGTTATATTAGATTATCACGATGTGTTACATATATTTTATTTTGTAACATTTGTCACTAGGTATTTGCTATAGGTGGTTCTTTTATGTTCTGCTTTAATTTGTACACAATTGCGTTGTAATGTACACCTTCATATATATATATATATATATATATATATATATATATATATATATATATATATATATATATATATATATATATACATAATTTTTATCAATACCTGATTCTGTCAGACATATTCAGCTAACACTGATTTATTAAGTATTTAGACTCAAATGATGAAAAGAAGTAGTTCTAGAGAGAAGAGCTAAACACTTGCTGGTCTCGTTTGATAATATTCATTCGAGTATTTGCTAAACATAGAACAAATTTTAAACGTTGTCTCTATCTGAAGCATAAAATCTATTTAAGTTTTTAGTACATTGACTGGCTTAACATCTTCTGTAATTAAGCACTGCAAATTACGGTATAATGAGTTTTCAACAGCTCTTCTCGTTTATTACATCTAGACTAAAGCACGTTGTTTTGCGAGGATCAACAATTCTGCCTCCTCATTTCTCTTTCGTATTAAATAAACCCAGTTAACAGAGAACTTTTCAAATTAAAACAAGCGCATACTTGTTACTACAGTCATTTCATTGCAATATTTTAACTTGTTTTGTTTAATTTTATACGTCATACTTAAACTATATTTGATATTCTGTTATGCATTAACAGTACGCGACTATTTGTGACAATTTGCACAATTTCCTTGGTTTATCTTCAACCTACTTTGACTTGTAACCAAACAGTACCGGCACGGTTCATTTTTTTCCGAAATGTCTTTACTGAAAACTTTGAACATCTTCTACTCAGGTAGCGCTGACCTATTGTCAAAAGGATAAGTAGATGACCCTCGACTTAATTCCTTTAAATCATTTTACTTCCTTAAAATATACAACATTATAAACAGTTCAAAAACATCCCTTGAAGTCGCTACCCTATTTCGAAACGATTTCACAACAATGCTCCTTTGGTGACTCTCTACCAAATTCCTTCAAATTATTGTGTTTTGTCTGAAAACAAGGCTGCCAGGTTCCGGGTTACATTTCTCTAAACGGCACTATGGAAAACTTTGAAAATATTGTCTTGTTCTTGCAGTCATCGTCAAATAATTTACTTATTTATTTTATTTTTTTATATTTTTTTTTTTGGGGGGGGGGGGGGGGGGGGGGGGGGGGGGGGGGGGGGGTTAACGCCGTTTTCAACAGTATTTCAGTTATGTAACGTTAACCTAACCAGTGTTCCAGGATTCTGATTCTGTACAAACCTGTTCTCCGCAAGTAACTGCCAACCTCCGCACATGAACCAGAGGTGGAGGACGAATGATATCAGATACAATGACTTTTATCAAATCATCACGGAGAACGTACGCCTCACCCAGGGCTCGAACTCACGACCCCACGATCCGTAGTTCTGCGCTCTCCCTACTGAGCTAAGCGGGCGGGCTATAATTCATAAGTATTTCAACGGAATGTAAACTTTGTCCCATTCAGTACGAAATCCATCAAGTATCTTGCAATTTATACTTTCCAGTGTAAAAAACATAGCCCTTGTATTCAATCAAAGATATTTGAAAGATATGTCATTGGTACGAGTAATTAAGCCACATCTTTTAGAACGGTGAAATTACTAATAAAATATATTCATTTAATATGTACGAGTACAACCACTGTTCTTCTAAACAGTCTCAGATATGAATAAAACAACAAATAGTCTTTTGAGTTTTTTTTCTGTCTGCTGGGAAAGGTTACCATGAGTATGCCTAATTTTTGAATGCAATATATTTCTGTTACTAAATTATTTCGTCAGATCTGACAAACAACCTTATTTAATTTTCAAACAAAAAGAAACAGCAAACAATTCAAGCGTAAAAACGAATAATTATTATAACCAATAAGTAACGAAATACATTCAAATAGCGGGACTTTACTTGTGGTCCTTTTTGATCACGCAGTTTTTTTCGGTTGAAATGTTATCCTGACTTGCTAGGGGTATTTCCTCCTATAAATAGACTGAATCAACGCCAGTCCATTATTTCCTCGATTGTGTTCTATGCTTCCAAAGGAATTTTATGTGAGGCAGCAACTCATCTGGCTTTTGGAATGTCAATAGTTCTGTCCAGGTACCCGCTCCTAATTGAAACAATTCTCGGAGAGGCATTTTGAGTCTTCCTCCATCATGTTAAGCTGGCTGTCGCTATATGACCCATTTTCTTTAAATTCCGCATGCTGGCCGTAGAAATTCTTCTCGGACTTAGTGTCGTTATATTTGCAGGTCTTTTGAAATCATGGGAGTGCATTTAGTTTTATTATAATAGATCTAGAATTCCGATTAATGCATTGCCGTTAGGTATCACCTTACTTGGACTAAGTGTTGTATTTCCGAGACCACTGCGTTCTGTTTATCTGCATACATTTATATAATTTCATTTAATATAAATACTAGGTGTGTTAGGGTTTTGCATTTTCCATAACCTGAGTCTGCAATTTATTTTGCTTGGTTATGTTCAAAGTTTCCGAAGGAGTTTCTTACAGATGCTACAACTAGTTATCAATTTGTCAGCCTAAGAGGAATTTCAACCATATATCTAAAGATTTCATCTTTCAACCTCAAGCATTTCTGTACAATGTTTACAAAACAACACTCCTAGAACACATTTAGGCACAGTTTCATATGCAAGGATTACCCTTGTGTTATTTAGAAGATAATCAACTTCCTACATTCCATCAACCTTTATGAAGCAATTTACCAACCTTTAGTGCTTTTGGAAATTGTATTTAGGATTAATGGATTTGATTTGACTGCTTGTGAATCTATGAATATATTTTGGTAAATAATGAATACAGAGAAACAAATTTCTGTTTGTACGCATAGTAATATTAGAACGGCCAAAAGCGGCATTTCTGTATCAGTACTAATATTGTTTTTGATTCTATGATTTACTTGTTTACCTTAAACGATAATATTACAAAGTACAACAAAACTAATCAGATTATAATGCGCACTTCCACTGAAGATACTTTTTCCGTGATTAATGGGATTTTTTTTGCGTAAGAGGTTTCATGTTTGCTATTTTCTTGTATGTTTGTATGTGCTTTTGTCACTATTATATAATTAAATCATAAATACATCGTCGTGATATCGTCGTGAGAAAGAATGTCTTGGAAAAATACTCGAAGCCATTACTTTGCTTCCAAAATGGCATCATTTGTTCAGACGTAAAGTCTGTCAAACTCGTGCGTTTACGATTGGTGTTTCGAAATGTGAACTGAAATATTTTTCGTTGTTAGACACAGGCGCTAGGTGAAACCGGTCGTTACATGTCCGCCATATGCTCGGCGAAACGGCAATTGTTGTTAGGGAAATTATATCGGTATTGTGTATCTGTCAAACGTTTTTACTTATATTCACACTGACATTAGTGACAGCTAGGTTTGTAAAATCATAATATTTTATCTGAATCACGTTTTTATTCAAGTACTAAGTTGTTCTTTTGCAGTTTCTTAATAACAACATTCAGATTTTCCCCTAGCGGCTGCGGAAGGCTCGTTTTAGGTTTTAAATGTAACGATAGTAAGATTTTGACAGAAAAAAATGTAACGCTCGTAATAATGTGCTTAAAATGTAATACATTGACGGAATTTCTTGTTACTTCCGTAATAATTTGACAGAAATACAACACCAGCCGTCAGTAATTGCCAGCAATTTTGTAACCGGTGTGATAGAATTTGTGGTCACAGCAATATAAAAGGAAATTTGAATGTGAATTTTATCCTCCCGACAGAAAAAATAATAACCAAAAATCAAAATACCCCAGCACAATTTGACCAAGGAAAAATGCCCTCTTTATTTATTAAAAACATACTATTACAAGCTTTTGTTTTCATTTAATTACTGTAACAAAACCAAAAGAGGGAATTTGTCTGTAATTTGAGTATGGGAATGTGTTTTCTCATCTTGGGGACACAGTAAATATTCTGAATAAATTGCTGGTGTGAAATAATCAAGATCGGAAGTGTTATGCCGTCCGGTAACTGTCTAACCTCCGTTCTAGTATCCCTAATACCCGTCCCAACCCCTACACACACACTTACTGGTTTGTTTTACCTTCCACAAGAGTCTATCATTTTCAATGGTTAAATGGTGGTCACATGGTGACCGTCCTTATTTTTTGTTTGTTTGAGGCACCTTTTATGGTAACTCCGTTTATTTTCTATGTCTTTAGTACATACATACAGGCATACATTTACATTTTGCACATGCAATGTTATAACATTGACGTTTACATTGTCTACAATTTTCATTTAAAATATAATACATTCGTGTATTTAACAAAAGTACATGCAAAGTAGAGAAAACACGGAGTGTAGTGTACACCTTTTAGTAAAGTTGCCTATTTTTAGTTTGAAACACAAATACAAAAAAGAAGACAGTAATATACTGAGGACGGTAATATCGCTCAGCTTTTGGCCAGGTTGAAAACTATCATTCTTTTAAGGTAAAAAAAGATCGCTTCCATCTACATTAGATGTAAAATATTTTGTTCCATTTATTTTCAGATTTAATAGTTTCTATCTTTTTTATTATTTATCTGTCTATCGTATAAAAGCTGATTTGGTTTTTACAGCGCTTTTTAAGGCATTATTCAGTGATAGGTCAGGAAACTTTACCTATCTCAAGGTTTCTGAGACTTTTACCTTTGGCCTCTGATCGCAAAAAAATATGAGTATTCTACTGACTACAGGGAATTATCCTTTGACTATGGGTCTAAGCGTACTGCAGTTATCGACTGAAAACCGTTGTTAGACTCAATGTCACTGTGACCTTGCCCTTTGATGTACGGACTCCAAAGAATAATAGGAATCATTTACTGACTACAGGCAATCACCCTATGAAGTTTACGCCTGTAGGCCAAAGCGTTCTTAAGTTATCGATCAGAAACGGGTTCAGTCTCAAGGTCACTGTAAGCTTGAATTTTGACCTACTGACTTCAGAAAAATAAGGGCCTTCTAATTACTACAGACACTCATGTCATGAAGTTTGACGCCTGTAGGCCTGAGCGTTCTTCAGTAATCAGTCGGAATTATAATAATTATGCAAACCAAAATTGAGAATAAACGTTACAAACAGCTTATAAAATTAAATAATTATTTGCGTAATTATGGTTTACTAAAATAGATAAGCTGTCGAAATCTAGGTTAGACAAAACGAACAAATAGTTCCTAGAAGTTATTATTATACTGGAGGGTATGAAACCAAACACTGATCTGACTTCTAAGGTATGTCTCATTTGAATAATAAAAAACTATTACTACATGTATAACAGGCGAGAATTGACGTATTTCTTTTATGAAACTGACAGCAAATACTATTCCCTGTACTCAGTTATTGCTTACTAACCTACAATCTGTGTCTGAATCTTGACAACCAAATGTTTTTCCAGCTTCCTAGCAAACAGCGCATAATGGATAAAAAATCATTTTACTGGTGATATTTATCATATATTATCCTTTGTTGATATCTATTTCAAATAAGACTATATTTTTTTCACCAAAAAAAAATTAAAAAATAAAATAAACGCGTTTCTGTCACTGGTGTCTATCTGGAGCATTATGAAATAAAACTATTATCAGTCAAGAAAGTACATGTATATTCATTTGTAATAAAAAAGAGAATTGTCAGAAGAAAGATGACAGGAATTTTTTGGCGTTTTCATCTTAGCCGGAAAAAGTTGTCTGACAACCCGGAGTTTGAGCTGACTCTCGTAATTTATAAATGAATGCATAAACTCGCCGCGCGTCAGCGGATATTTCAATCCAAATCTTCAGTCAATGAAATATTATATATTATTAAGTTAGTACCAAGGGAAAACGGAAAAATATAGCATATTAATTGCATGTGAAGATCGAATGACTTCGTTGAAATAGAGAATACAGCTGACTAATGAAAACACCTGATTGCCGATACAGATTTGGAGAGAAGAGATGGAAGACAAAAAGAAAAAAAAGTTTTTGTCTTATATTTGTGACTTCGTATAATACCAAAATACTATAAACTATCATTGAGCTGTATTTAATTGCTAAGATGTTGCAAGTTTATCTAACTCCTGCCTCCGGATTTGTTCACAACATGTCTGTGTTTTCCTGTCATAATTGATCATTCAAAATCCAGCAACTGGTTTACAAGACAGAAGTGTCTCAATGTTAATACTGGCAGCATAAATTGTAAACAGGTACCATCAAAGATAAATCAATTAGTAATCTGTTGGTAAATCGAACGATTAAGATTCAACTCGCTGGGTTTTTTTTTCCAGAGCAAATGGAATGATTTTCCTACAGAAAAGAATCTGAACATGATGCAACGTTAAACCCCAGTGTTGATATTAGAGCTACTTGAACCCACAGCAGTAGGCGAAGATTTTTTTCAGTAATATCTATTCTATTTTAACCGCGTACGAAATTGCAAGCAATAACATTTTATAAATCTTATGTGAATCATTTGCATGGTCTGATGCGACTGGTAATAAACTGTAAAATGAACCCTTCGTTACTGTTGAAACGGTTCCATCGAGATTCCAGAAGCTTGCCTTTTGTTGCACTCGTCATTACTGAAAGCATTTGTCACAGCTGGTGCATCTGCTCTTTTAATAATTTATCATGGTAAGAATACAAGCTATTTACGCCAGTGAGACGTTGTCCGATGTT
The DNA here is from genome assembly GCF_021730395.1 of Mercenaria mercenaria. Taxonomy (NCBI): domain Eukaryota; kingdom Metazoa; phylum Mollusca; class Bivalvia; order Venerida; family Veneridae; genus Mercenaria; species Mercenaria mercenaria. Next base: position 35,150,130 of record NC_069362.1, read on the forward strand.
ATTTTAAAACACAGGAAAAATAAATTTCCGAAGTTAGTATGACGTACTTTTCTACTTGCCCATATAAGAATAATCAAACTAAAAATTGGACAAAAAAGTTTGTATATGGATTTTTGAAATATATAATTCAATTCCATTTCTCAATCAAAGTAGAAGTTTAAATTTCATTAAAATAAATATATCAGACAGACGCATAGTACTATACAACAACTGCGTTTTAGTGCGGTCTATATCGACTAAACCTAAAATTATTAGGTTAAGATTAATTAATCAAACAACTCGAAGGCTATTTGACAAAAAAGGAAATAATCACTTTTTTGTTTTGACATGAAGCTATATTAACCGTCATATATTTTTGACTTTAGAATGTTATGACGTTAACTTCTGGATGCCATTTGGGTGTGTTTTGGCTGCGCCTTTGAGTCAGTAAGATTTTTGTTTATTCGTGGTAATTTAAGATTTAAAAACACATGTAATAGTTTCTTATTAATTGTTCTTTACAATGCTACTGGGAAAAGGAGACTTCTTCATATTACGAGACGCCCATTAACTTCTTGCACTTGTTGAGTCACCCACAAGTGTTTTTGTTACAGAGTTGGCACCAGCACAAACTGACAGTCACAGGAAATAAGGAACTATCCTACTGTAACGATATCGGTAAGGAACTGCTTCGAATTATGATAGTAAAAACTAGAGCTATCACTAAAGGTGATGAATGTACCCCCCGCATGCACTGACACAGTACATTGCAATTTGACGCACACAAGATTGCATAATTATGTGAACTGTATGTATATAGACTGTATGTATACAGTATAGTAGCAAAAACAAAGTCCCATAACTATGCAGAATATTTATCTAAAAGAATGTAACATGCAGCATGCACAACTAGGGTTGGTACTGATCACTTGTGTGAAGTTTCATTAAATTGTGTGTAAGGGTTTGGTAGATTAGGCACTCACAAGATTGCATATGCAGACTGTATGTACATAGTATGTTAACAAGAAACAAAGTCCCATAACTCTGCAATTTTTGTCGCTGAAAGAACCTAACATGCCCCACGCACAACTACTGTTGTTACTGATCACTTGTGTGAAGTTTCATTAAATTGTGTCAAGGGGATGAGGAGAGATGGTGCGCACAAGATTGTGTCTATGTATATAGTATAGTAACAAAAAAACAAAGTCCCATAACTCTGCAAATTTTTTTTCTGAAAGAACCTAACATGCCCCATGCACAACTACTGTTGTTACTGATCACTTGTGTGAAGTTTCATTAAATTGTGTCAAGGGGATGAGGAGAGATGGTGCGCACAAGATTGTGTCTATGTACATGTATATAGTATAGTAACAAAAAAAAACAAAGTCCCATAACTCTGCAAATTTTTTTTCTCAAAGAACCTAACATGCCCCATGCACAACTACTGTTGGTACTGATCACTTGTGTGAAGTTTCATTAAATTGTGTCAAGGGGATGAGGAGAGATGGTGCGCACAAGATTGTGTCTATGTATATAGTATAGTAACAAAAAAACAAAGTCCCATAACTCTGCAAATTTTTTTTCTAAAAGAACCTAACATGCCCCATGCACAACTACTGTTGGTACTGATCACTTGTGTGAAGTTTCATTAAATTCTGTCAAGGGGATAAGGAGAGATGGTGCGCACAAGATTGCGTCTACGGACAGACGGACAGACAGACAGACAACCTGAAACCAGTATACCCCCACTTACAACTTTGTTGTCGGGGGGTACAATAAAAAAATATGTGGAAACTCCACAGGTCGCTCAGCACGACGAAAATGTTGCAGGCTCGGTTTGATTGAGTCTGTTCATGGACGGTAGAGAAAATTGATGCCACCGTCCACGCCCTCTAGCCCCAACTAAACATTTACACATGCTACAAGTACAAAAAACAATACCACTTTTGCAGAAAGTCGGTCAGTCGAGCTCAGCGGACAAGTTATTTCATGGACATAAGATGTTATTTCCAATTATTCAACTTTTATGCGACTTCATTTACGTTAAGGAATTGTGTGTTTAGAAATCCAAATATTCGTTTGCAGAAAGATTAACACACAGCTACGTATGTATAGAGACTTGAGGGATCTGCTTTTATTTTACAGTATTGTATTCTAACTTTCTAAAGGTCTTCTTGGAGACGGTATTGCATTCTTCATTATCTCTCGTGAATAGACTCAATCAAACTGACAAAGCTGTTATTTTCCTTTTTTGTTACGTTCTATGCGTCTACAGGATCTACTTAGACTTTATAATGAGTCTTCCATTAGTATCTGAAACATTATGCATGTTTAAAGGTATATTCTTTATCACGTGTTTAGTAGGATTTTATTTTTTCCTAATATGAAATCTTTGAAAAGGGCAACTTTTATGAGACGGTATACACTTTAATCTCGAATTATAATATTTATCGTTTTAATATTTCAATCCTCATTTTATTCGAAACATTCGCGGCAGAAACACATTGTAAAGGATAATGCAGAATACAAACCGTGCGACTTTGGGCAATACTTTGGGATCTTGCTTTAAACAGAATTAGCAAATTACTCTGCACGTTCATTTCCTTTAAGTAGTTGACTGTTTCACGGAATGTTCACTTGTGGTTCATTAACCAGTTACTTTTTACCACTGAGCATTATTCCCGTTTAATCAAGATTTCGACAATAAAGCGGAACATTTACAGACAGTAACAAAATAACTGACATTTAAAGTTGCCCATCCTAAAGCATCATTTCACAAGCCATGTCATTTTCTTTGTGAATTTCACGGATGTAGTGACACGCTATCGTTTCTCTCTATTTTTAATTATTTTGTTACCATGTAACGCTATCGGCAGCGCGGTTTTCATATATGAGAACGTGTTCATTTCTTTAGATATATATTCACTAGTGAGAGAAAATAAACCTATTTTTTTATCGCTTTATAACGTGGCGCCAAAACAGACGTGCATGGTAATGTTTGCAACGTCACAGCTAAAAAGTTTCACTTATAACCTAGAAAACAATTACACATTCATGCCGGGGGTAACTTCTACTGTAATATGATATCAAAATCATACGCGGGTTGTTAGAAAATTACAAAGTGCTATTCCCCCTTAAACGTAACGAATTTGCCTATTTAATTTATAAAATGTCGCTTTGCATTTTTTCGCTATTTTAATATTTCTTACTTTTCCTATTTAATATGTCTTAATCTTAAAATGATTACTTCTGTTTCGTGTTTACTGTGCGTTTATGAAAATAAAAAAGGTACTGACATACAAACTCATCCATACACTATTAATGTATATTAATATATCACAATCTAAATATTCGACTTCTGTCTTGGACAGAACTTTATTAATACAAAATCGTAGCAAAAATGCAAAACTGAAAACATGAAACAGCTAACATATACAAAATCGTATGAGAAAATATCGGTAAAGAATAATTATATACACCGTATGTAAAGTTTGAACCTACAACATTGTCGTAGCTGCTACAATGGGACAAAATGAATAGTCTACTCGACACACACTAATTCACCGTTAATCGCGGTTGCTTCTTCAAGAATTTGAACATCATACATTTGTTTTCTTTTAGGAACTATAGGCGTGTTGACAAAAAAATCAGCAATGTATCGACAAAAAATAGCAATGGTTACATTTAGGTTTAAAGTCAAATGTTTCAAACTAAAATAATATATTTCATTGAATCAAATTTTGAATTTGACATTGCCTTTGATTTCCTACCCTTACGTTTGTGACTTTCATGTATACTCTTTTTCAAAATAATGTGGTATATTAGAAATGCATTTTTATCAAAGTCTGTTCTCATCTTTGACGGTGTTATAATAAAAGTAATGTGTGTTATGATAAAGGTCGGGGGCCTCCTTGGCCGAATGGTCAAGGTGATTTCAAATCACATGCCCCTCACCAACGTTCGTTCGAGCCTCACTCGGGGCGTTGAACTTCATGTACGGAGGCCATCCAGCTGGCTAACGGAAGGTCGGTGGTTGTAAAGTTGTCAATAACTCTGAAATTACCGAAGTGATCTTGACGAAAGTTGCGCGTGCACCACGGGGTGGGTGGGGGTGGGGGGGGTGGGCTCTGCTTTTATTGGGGCAAGTGGAATAATACTGCATGTGAGCCAAAGAACTGTTCTTATTAAAATTTGTGATTTTTTTTATTCTAACTAAATACGTTCAGTTATAAACATTTTCAACTTGGGGCGCACGCACACACGGACGAACAACGCAAAATCTATATCACTTTACCATAGAAGGAGGATAAAAAGCAGGACAACACGAACTTTTTAGCAAGCCCATGTGCTTGAGCCATAGATGTTCTAACAAGCAGAGTTTTACTGCTGTAGACTACTTTGTGCTATTTGATAAAGTTAAGGTTACTAGCATACAGTCCATGAAGTAAGGAAAGTGTTTACTTCGTGCACTGTTATTTTAAAGATGAACAGTCATGAAATGATAAATGACAACACAATCAAACAATATAGTACAAACAAATTCGGTGAATTTATACCCCCACCCCACCCCATCTCCATTCCCTCCACGAATAAGTTTTTTAAACGAGGTTTGAAATATATTTGATTTCTAGATATACACAGGACCATGCCGCGGTTTTTTGGCTCCTATTTTTAGAAAATCTAGGGGAAAAACTCTTTCCTATAACGATATATAATTGTATTAAGTTTCATGAAGATCCATCAATGGGTTAGTTTGTTTAGTGGAAATTGATGAATTTTAAAACAAATAAAAAGCAATAACTTTGCAATTACTGAAGAGATCCTGATGAAAGATACACATGCACCACCATCCTAACGTGATCTTGTCACAAATTGACATACGGGCCTTATTTTATCTGTAGTGTAAATGCAGGTATTGCATCATATTTTTTGTAAATTTTTTAGTTATTGAGGTAAATGTCAGATTTCACGCATAAAATACCTCTCATGTTTTTCTGTATTTCATAACTTAAATTTTCATGTATATTTCATTAAATTCTGTTCAGTAATAAGAAAGTTGATATTTTATAAACTTCAGTAATTCATGTTTTTATCCCCAAAACCACTATAATGGGCCTCAAATTGTCAATTTCAATCCGCGCCAAAGTAGTTAGATTCCCCGGCTATATCGTGAATCCCGTGAAAATGACAAATAGTCAAAGTCCACGGCTTAGCCGTGAATCCCATGAAATTTAGTATTTGGCGGGACATTACCCTTTAAATAGACTGGACTAGACACATGATTTTGGCTAGTTTCAGTATGTCAGGATAATTTATTAAATTTTTCAGACTTTTGTAAATTATTTAGAAAGAGGAGTCTAAACGTTTCGTTTATATAAAATGTTAGATTTATACTGAAATTTGTATCGTGATAATTGTAAAGCACTGTTTCAAAAACTTATGTCAAACATTTTGTTAATTATGGAACGCCATTACTGCATTGTATTGTTATGTATAAATCTATATGGCAAATCTAGTACCATGTATATATTATTGTAATATGAAATTGTGTGCCATTCTAAAGCACATCTAATTAATGTCCGTTGTAGTGTATGGCATTTGATATTATATGGATGCCAACTATGATATAACGTTTGATTTATATTGAATTTTGTTAATTTGTAGTTGTAAATAATAGCTGCAGTTTATCATGTCCGTATCTATAATGTTTCATCATAAACTTTTCATATCTTTTTCATACTTCAATGTTAGACTTTTAAGTAATTAATTTTTGTAATAATGGAAGTAATTAGTGACTTATTTTAATCACGTGACGTCTGAACTTAGTAGCACATATATTTTGTATAAGTAGCACGTATTATTTATGGGAGCCTACGGAGGTATGGTGTACCCAAAGGAGCAGTTTTATGCCCTGACTTATTTGTTTTGCTATGGTGCTTACCATGTGTTATATATTTAAGCTTCTTCCGCCAGACGATTTTTCCTGGTGATGTCATAGCCCGGAAGTACAATGCCCGAGGTTCACTTGACTTCACTCGCCTGGATGTGATATTCCAAGTGCAGAGCTTACGTCCCATGGTTGTGCCGTAAACCGCAAAGACGCTGATTTTTGTTATCCTCTGAAGTCAGCTCAGGGATGCAATCACCTACCACCACAGGGAGCCAACACGGAATCAACGTATTCACGGTTTAAAGGGACTGAATTTAAAGATACGTTTTGTTTGTGCTACTTAAAGTTCGCAATTAAATTAAAGAACTGTACAACGTCACATTAGAATGGAACTATACGAACTTTGTATCTGGTGATACTGAACTTACTTTTTTTTCTTATGATCAGTTTTTTTTGTCATATCATCTATTCATTGTAAATAATCATCTTATGTAAATAAATTTGTAAATATTGTAAAGGGTGTTGATTTGTTCTGATGGTTAATGTCGCCGGTACGGCCTTTCCTGTCACAGATCTATACTTATATTAAATTTCATGCAGATCCATCAATGGATTACTTTGTTTTGTAGGGATATATGTAAAATAATTTAAGCGCAATGACTGGTCAATGAAGTGATTCTCATGAAATAGCCCTTTCTGGAAGATCCGTCGATAGTTACTTAAGTATAGTCAAAATTCCTTATATTTTTTGCAAATAAACAGGAACACAGGAACAACTTTTTTAACTGGGCCAAGAAGGATAAAACTTCATGTGAGCAAAGGTCATGTGGTAATTAATCAATATTTGAGGTTTGATGATTCTAATTAAAATACTTCTTGAATTATAGGCCTAAGCATTTTTAACTTTGTTTTACCAAATTTCGGGGCAAAATCAGCTTTAACTGTACCAACGGTGATAGTAAATGTCATGTGCGAGTTAATAATTATTTTAGGTTTGGTGATTCTAGCTGAAATACGTTTTGAATTATGAGTTTGATTTTTTTTTACTTTTTGAGTTATGAGGGGTATTTTTTCAAAAAGTTTAGGGGAAAAACTATTGGGCCAAGGGGTAAATATTACAGTATGTGGGGCTGGGTGATTCTAGCTTAAATACGTTTTGAAGTTTAGGCATTTTCAATTTCGGACGGGCGCACTCACGCACGGACAGACAAACAGCTGGACGCACAACGCTAAAACAATTTCCTTTCGCCTTCGGCGGAGATAATTATTCAACAATTATTCGAATTTGTGTACGATAAGAAATATTCATGAATAGGTAAGCTAGCATGCAATTGATTATGCAAGATTCCATCGGTTACTGCCGAGTGGGACAGTTGAAGTGCAGATAAATTCGCGTGACAGTCAACACAGCCATAAACTGAATGTTTCCTCGCACGTTGTTAAATAAATAAATATTTGTTTTTTATTTAATAGTAGCTCACACTATTTAAACACGATATCGTTCTCATTAAAAGGTTGCAGAGAAGACATAATGGAAAGTTTATGAATAAATAAAACTACTTAAGTCAAAAACTGGCACACATATTGATTAACTGAATAAACGAAGAAAATAGCATCACATACCAGAGTATATTTTTTGAAAAATATATCAAAGTGTACCATAATTCTCCGTTGTTTCGTTATTGTACTGCAGAAATGCAATTCGGCAAAACGGGAGTTATATTACAGGTATTTGGAAAGACACCCGTATTAACAGCACTAAATTGTAAATCATCTCAAAAGAAGTTGTACTCTTCTTCATGCCAATGGACTCTGTTTTGTTTCTGTTAATTTCAAGCTATCTGTTTTCTACAATTGTGCTCGTACTACTAATGAAAACCATCGAATCTTGATTTGGTTTACAGACGCTTACAAATATATATATATATATATATATATATATATATATATATATATATATATATATATAAAACCCTGCCGCATACATAATATTTGATTATTTCCACCAAAGACAAATTAACACTGCAAGAAACGTTGAAGATTTATAATATGTTGTTACAGGACGAAATGTGCCCCGTGAAGTGTCACTCCCGCGTTGCTTATTATTTAATAGTAACGATGATACCGGTAAAACATTATTGTTTGTGATGGTCGTTACTGGTTATCAAAATGTAATTAACGTCTTATAGAAATACTATGACCGCAAATAAGTTTATAATAAAAGTTATATAAGAAATTTAAGATATTCAAATATTTGTGCAAACTTGTCAAAACAAGATTAAGAAAAGACTTTAAATTTTAAAAAAAATGGCTCTAGTTGGGTTTGAACCCACGAACTGAAAATATGGAGAAAAAAATAGGCCAACGGCCACGGAAACAGATAAAATACAAAGGTCTAATATCATATTATATTAATAATAACAGACAAGGATTGGTGATAATCTTCTCTTAGTCGTAAAATCAATTTGCCGGGAAAAGCTATAGATAAACTATGATGTTATCTTAAATACTATTGGAATTCAATGAAAACAGGTCCTGACTGAATGATACCAGTGATGAATTGCTTCAATTTACTTTCAAATATGCAATACAGACTGACGTTGTCAGTCAAGCTTTGTGTCAAACCGTGCTTTTGGAATGAATGCGACTTCGAAGATATTACATTGGATTGGAAATAGAACTATGCATATTACTGCAATCAGATTATGCAAGTGAAATAGGATAGTATACAAAAGGAAAAGTCACCTTCCCATAACATCGAATGCAAACGCAAAATACATAAGTATATAAAAAAGAAAAGATGGAAACTCCACAGGTTGCTCAACGCGACAAAAATGAAAATGTTTCAGGCTCGGTTTGATTGAGCCTGTCCGTGGACTTTAGTGGAAATGCATGCTACCGTCCACGCCCTCTAGCCCCGGGTTGAGCAGAACTCAAGATTTACACATGCTACAAGTATAAAAACAAGAGGGTCGTGATGGCCCTATATCGCTCACCAGAGTTGATCTTGCCTACTTTCCTAGTTTTTGACTTCACATGACCCAGTTTTGAATTTGACCTATAGATCATCAAAGCAAACATTCTGATTAAGTTTCATAAAGATTGAGTCACAACTGTTGCCTTTAGAGTGTTCACAACCTTTTCCTTTGTTTTGACCATGTGACCTAGTTTTTGACCCCACATGACCCAGATTCAAATTTGACCTAAACATCGTCAAGACAAACATTCTGACCAAGTTTCATAAAGATTGAATCACAATTGTAGCCTCTAGATTGTACACAAGCTTTTCCTTTGATCTGGCCTACTGACCTAGTTTTTGATCCCACATGACCCAGTTTCAAATTTGACCTAAACATTATCAAGACAAACATTCTGGCCAAGTTTCATAAAGATTAGGTCACAACTGTTGCCTCTAGATTGTTCACAAGCTTTTCCTTTGATCAGACCGGGCGACCTAGTTTTTCACTCCATATAATCCAGATTCGAACTTGACCTATAGATTATCACGACAAACATTCTGACAAACTTAAATTGTGGTTTCTAGAGTGTTGACAAAATTTCCTTTGATCAGGCCTAGTGACCTAGTTTTTAACTCCACATGACCCATTGTCAAATCTGACCTAGAAATCGTCAAGACAAACATTCTGACCAAGTTTCATAAATATTGGATCACAACTGTGGCCTGTAGAATGTTCACAATCTTTTCCTTTGATCTGGCCTAATGACCTAGTTTTTAACCCTACATAACCCAGTTTCGGATTTGACCTAGAGATCATCAAGACTAACATTCTGACCAAGTTTCATAAGAATTGGGTCTCAAATGTGACCTCTAGAGTGTTCACAAGGCAAATGTTGAAGGACAACGCACGACGGACGCCGGACAATGACCGGTCACAATAGCTCACCTTGAGCACTTCGTACTCTGGTGAGCTAAAAAACAAATTAGACATCAGCAGATGGAAGAAACGAAAAAATATAGGATTAAAGCAGGCCACCGGGTCATTGACATAAATATCAAATGGGTGCTTAAACAGGATATGATGCACAAACCCTCACTCTTACCCCTGGCCTACTGACTCCCAAACCAATAAAGGTCATCTACTGATTATATGCAATTATGAAGTGAAAATTGTAGCTCGCCCGCTTAGCTCAATAGGGAGAGTGCAGATCTACGGATCGCGGGGTCGTGAGTTCGATCCCCGAGCGGAGCGTATGTTCTCCGTGACGATTTGACAAAAGACACTGTGTCTGATATCATTCGTCCTCTACCTCAGACTGAATTGGGGAAGTTGGCAGTTACTTGCGTTGAACAGTGGTTAGGTTACATAACAACTGAAATACTGTTGAAAAACGGCGTTAAATCCAAAACGAACGAACAAACTGAAAGTTGTACGCTAATGCGTTCTTTAGTATTGAAAGAAAACTGTTTTCAGTCTTAAGGTTACTGTGGCACTGACCTTTGACTTACTGATCCCCAAAACAACAGAAGTAATCATCTGACAAAAGACAATTATCCTATGAAGAATGACAGTCTCTTGGTCAAAGCGTTCTTTAGTTATTGTTTTTTTTGTTAGGTATAACGTCGCACCGACACAGCTTTGATGGCGGAGGAAAACCCCAGGAGCCCCTTCGTGCATTATTTCATCACGAGCGAGAACCTGGATAGAACCAACATGCTTCAGTAAGTCAGCTGCATGGCTTTCTCACATAAAGAATTCAACGCTCCGAGTGAGGCTCGAACCCACATAGGTTAGGGACAAATAATTCTAAGTCAGAGATCTTAGACCTAAACAACTCGACCACGGAGACCCTCTTTAGCTATTGAGTGGGAACCGTTTTCAGCGAGACCTTGACCCTTGTCTCCGTTACCATTAAGGGTCATCATATTGTGAAATTTGACGACAATATGCCAAAGGGTTCTTTCTTCAGCTTAAAGTCACCGCGACCTTGACCTTCCCAAAATTTGTTTACTAGGTTGGTTCTGTTTCCACTAGATCCTACGGTAATGCATGATGTAAGTGAATTAACATATCATCTTTATGAGCAAGCCCCAGCTTGTATACTCGTATTATGCTGTAATGGTACACAGTTTACTCTCTTAACGCGTACATGTTTTCTACTGAGCATACTTCCAGCATAAAATAGAAAAAGAAAACAAAATTTTAAAAATGTTTTATGGCAAGTACATAGGTATTCAGTATATCGTGTGAAAACCAGATTCATACAACAACAGTACAACAGTGTGGCTGACTCACGTGATTTTTGGAAATCAACGTCTCCATTCAGATAATATTTTGCCTATAATTTCCCTATTACATGACGGATTTCCATTAATTAAAGTGCATTGGAGACAGCAAAATAAGTGCTTTCCTCCTCAAAAAGCATCTACCATCAGTTCAGTACTTTTTTCAAACACTTCGCCCAACTGCTTTTTGTGGACTGTATTAGATAACGCACACACTTTCGCGAAGTGTTAGAGAATTGTACCAATATCTGATTGCAGACGTTTTGTTCGGAGGAAATCACTAATGTTTTGTCTTCGCCGCTCTTTATCTTATGAAAAAGAAAAATATAGGCAAAATGCTACATGAATAGCGACCTTTTCCTCGCGATATCCAAAGGTCACGTGGGTATATTAAGAATAAAGAATGCTTTGATAGATTTTGATTATTAGAACATTTGAGGCAGTTTTAAGTGAGGCTCAGTTTCGTATGAAATTTGGAACAGATGATATATTTCAAAAGATATAAGTTTACCTTAAATCTCCGTTTGTATATAGTTTTGTTTTTGTTTGAAGTTACGCCGGCAGAGTTCAGGTCATATGGCAATTAAACATTGTAAATATTCCCATGAGCCCATCAGAGCACTGTTTCAGGCACGAGTGAGCGTGTGGATCTTTCCTCGCATGACGACACGATAAGGATTGAAATGCAACTAATTCAATATGAGCAGCCTTAAGGTTAGAGACCACCAAATTTCCCAGAGACATTACATTATAACATTATGGCATGTACAGCCTTCCATAAATCGAAACATGTATATCTAATCACATTTTTTGTCAAGAACTATCTTAGTTCCACCAAAATATTGGACGGAAAACATATGAATAGTGATACTTTATTTAAGAAATGTTCGTGTGAATGAGATGAATCCCTGTTTACATCGTTGGTATGGCGGGAGAACTTCGTTTGGTAATAATTTGTTTCAATACACATAAAATGTAGCAAATTTTGTCAAAATGTAAAATAAAATACTAAAAATGCAGTGAAAATTTTCAATTTTGAAAAAAAATCACTTCATGGTTTTGTTTACATGACTGACCAATCAGAACGGACAAACGTACGTCACCTCATCCCCAGGTATACACTTACCTTATTCCCAGTATTTCTTTGAATTGATGGCCACCAATTCTTTTTTTTTTTTATTTCGGCTACCGAGGTAACCCATTTATTGTCCCCGTCATAGATGTGCGAGGGTCGGGGATCCATCCCCCATCACATCTTACAAAAAGTAACATGATTGCTATTACAACTAAAATATAATCATATTAGCTAATGAATTGTTGTAATAAAATTCTCGGGGATTTTCTTTTTTTTTTTTTTTTTTTTGACAATAGGGACTAATACCTTCTTAATATACAATTTAAGTGAATCTTTATTTAACAGCTAAACTATACAAAAATGTATTTACTTAATCTGTTTAATTATGCACTTCATAAAAAGGTTATCGATTCTTTTCTTCCATTATAACATTGCGGCGTGACGGTCTTCCATCAATCGAAACATGTATGTCAAATCCTATTTTTGACAAAAACTATCTTAGTTCCACCAAAATATTGGACGAAAAAAAATGACTAGTGATATTTTATTTAAGAAATTTCTGTGTGAATGACCCCCTGTTTACATCGTTGGCATGGCAGGAGAAATTCGTTTGATAATACTTTGTTTCAATACACATATTTGTTCATCCAGGCTGTTCGTACGTAGGAACAAATGATTATGAGAAACGAAAAAGAATTTTGAAATGAAATTTGTTCGTACGTATGAACAAATCTGGACTGTTTAAACAAAATGTCAGAATTGAAAATTTATCTCTTGCATACAGACCCTGGATTTGTTCGTACGTACGAACAAAATTCCAAATTGCATTTTTTTACAATTCTTTTTCTGTTCTCTTATTTGTTCGTACGTACGAACAAATTCAGGCAGTTCGTACGTACGAACAAATGATTATGAGAAATGAAAAAGAATTTTGAAATGCAATTTGGAAATTTGTTCGTACGTACGAACAAATCTGGGCTGTTCAAACAAAATGTCAGAACTGAAAATTAATCTTTTGCATACAGATCCTGGATTTGTTCGTACGTACGAACAAAATTCCATATTGCATTTTTTTTTAAATCAATTCTTTTTCAGTTCTCTCATTTGTTCAACGTACGAATAAATACAAGCTGTTCATACGTACGAACAAATGATTGTGAGAAATGAAAAATAATTTTTAAAGCAGTTTGGAATTTTGTTCGTACGTACGAACAAATCTGGGCTGTTCGAACAGAATGTCAGAGCTGAAAAATGATACAGAATATGGATTATTGTTTGTAAGTAGGAACAACCAGGATTTCTTCGTACGTACGAACAAAATTCCAAATTGCATTTTTTTTTTAAATTAATCCAGGCTGTTCGTACGTACGAACAAATGATAGTGAGAAATGAAAAAGAAGTTTTAAAGCAATTTGGAATTTTGTTCGGACGTACGAACAAAACTGAGCTGTTTGAACAGAATGTCAGAACTGAAACATAATACGTAATATGGATTATTGTTCGTACGTACGAACAGCCAGGATTTGTTCGTACGTACGAACAAAATTCCAAATCACATTTTTTTAAAAAATAATTCTTTTTCAGTTCTCTCATTTGTTTATACTTACGAACAAATCCAGGCTGTTCGTACGTACGAACAAATGATAGTGAGAAATAAAAATGAATTTTCAAAGCAATTTGGAATTTTGTTCGGACGTACGAACAAATCTGGACTGTTCAAACAAAATGTCAGAACTGAAAATTAATCTTTTGCATAGACCCTGGATTTTTTCGTATGTACGAACAAAATTCCAAATTGCTTTTTTTTTTTTTAAAAAAGTTAATTCTTTTTCAGATCTCTCATTTGTTCGTACGTACTAACAAATGCAGGTTGCTCATTACGAACAAATGATTGTGAATGAAAAAGAATTTTTAAAGCAGTTTGAAATTTTGTTCATACGTACGAACAAATCTGGGCTGTTCGAACAGAATATCAGAATTGAAAAATAAAATGGAATATGGATTATTGTTTGTACATAAGAACAACCAGCATTTGTTCGTACGTACGGCCAAAATTCCATGTTGCATTTTTTTAATAAATTCTTTTTCTGTTCTCTCATTTGTTGGTACGTACGAACAAATCAAGGTTGTTCGTTCATACGTACGAACAAATGTGAGAAATGAAAAAGAATTTTAAAGCAGTTTGGAATTTTATTCGTACGAACGAACAAATCTGGGCTGTTCAAACCGAATATCAGAGCTGAAAAATGATACGGAATATGGATTATTGTCTGTACGTACGAACAAATGATAGCGAGAAATTCCAAACTACATTTTTTTAAAAATTAATTCTTTTTCAGTTCTCTCATTTGTTCGTACGTATGAACAGCCAGGATTTGTTCGTACGTACGAACAAATGATAGTGAGAAATGAAAAAGAATTTTTAAAGCAATTTGGAATTTTGTTCGGACGTACGAACAAATCTGAGCTGTTTGAACAGAATGTCAGAACTGTAACATAATACGGAATATGGATTATTGTTCGTACGTACGAACAGCCAGGATTTGTTCGTACGTACGAACAAAATTCTAAATTGCATTTAAAAATGTGAGAAATGAACAAGAATTTGTAAATTTTATTTGGAATTTTGTTCGTACGTACGAACAAATTCTGATTTTCTGTTGCTGTGATTTGCGATTTCTTCAATTTTTGCTGTGATTTTCACTGGTAAAAACTCCATATAGCGGCAAAAAAGAGGGACAGACCGGAAGATCCTCTTTTATTCCGGAAGCAGATATAAAATGTAGCTTTATTGACAAAAACTAACCTTGTTCCCTGTACTTTTTTAACTGCTGGTCTCTGACCTTAATCACTCACTTGGACACGGACGTCGCCTTGAATTGAAGGCAGTAAAATGCAGACGGAAATCTTATTAATTCCACTGCAGTTTCTATCTCCTTTTTATATGGAAAATGAGTTAAATATATAATTATATACATTTGTAATACGAAAGGCAAACATGCCTTAATACATATAACTTTATGTATACCTTATTCCTATCGATTTCGTTGTTATAAGAAACTTCGCTCTTGCGAGCAAATCGCGTGTCCGAAGTCTATGCAAGTTTTCCGGAAACACACATACATTAAATACGAGTGCAAAAAATTCGAGAAAAGTAGATAATTAACCGTATTTTTTATTTAACCCATATAAAAGTGTTGATAAATTTCTATTTTCATTGAAATACAGTGAAATCTACGGCCTATAATAATATACAAACAGAAGCATTTATTTCTCCATTTTTATACTGTAATTTTGAACATTTATAAATAAATATAAAATAAAAATATCTTATTTTGCAATTAAGCAATGCAGTCTTTCAAAAATTTTATCATCTGGCTTCCAGAAAAAAACACAGAAAATTAACAAAAAGTACAGAAAATATTCTGCTGAAAATTTAGATCGTGCATATAAATCGTGCATATAAAGCAGTAAAAGAGAAAGCCTTAGGGTTCTTCTTCTTCCAATACTGTACATGGCCCACTCTGGAGCATTGTCGTACAAGTGCAACTTTACAAGGTGGATGTGAGGCGCAAAACAAGTGCAGGTCAAAAAATGGTAAAATCGCAGGAGTACGTATTTACAGTGAATTACAGACAATGCCCGCCTTGAAAGCCTCTATGGTAGTGGCTCCAGTCAGGTGAGCTGGCAAAGTGTTCCATAACCGTATACTGGATGGAAAGAAAGAGTGCCGGTATGAATCTGTTCTGCAGAAGGGGACCATGAATCTTGTGGTGGTAGCCCTGTTGATGGCAGCTGAAGTGTGGTAGTGGGAGGCAGGGTCTATGTCCACAAGGCCGTACACAATACGGTATACCATAATGGCCTTTGCGTAACGTCTACGCTGCAGCAATGTCTGCCAACCTAGTTGGTTGATCATGTTGCTGGTGCTGCTGGTAGTGTGGTAATCTCCAGTTACAAAGCGCGCAGCTCTTCGCTACACAGCTTCAAGTGACTGAATACACATCTGAGTGTGGGGATCCCAGGCTGGGGCAGCATATTCCAGTATGGGCCGGACCAGGGACGAATAACATCTATCCTTGATGCTACTTGGGCAGCTTTGTAGGTTGCGGCGTAGAAAAGCTAAGCTGTTGTTTGCTTTCTTGACCACTGTCTCAACGTGTGGTTTCCAGGAAAGGTCCTCGGAAAGGGTTACCCCCAAGTATCTTCCAGTCTTTGCCTGAACAGAGAGCTGAAAAACAGTATGGTGTGCCAGAACAGACTTTAAGAGATAGGGTGAAGGGTCATGTGAACCATGAGACTGCTAAGCAAGGAGGCGATACTTTTTTCAATCATGAAGAGGAGCTGATGCTTGTTAATCATGTTAAGATCATGGCTGAGCTCGGTTATGGTTTCACAAATTCCTAGCTACAACATACTGCTGGAGAGATTGCCTTTGAACATGGGAAAAAGGCAAACAGTAAACCGCGTAGCAATTGTTGGCTCTACGGATTCTTGAAAAGATGGAAAGGTGAACTTTCTTCAATTAAAATAGAGAAAAGTGGAAACTTCACAGGTCGCTCAACACGACAAAAACGAAAATGTAGCAGGCTCGGTTTGATTGAGCCTGTTCATGGACGGTAGTGGCAATGCATGCTACCGTCCACGCCCTCTAGCCCCGGGTTGAGCAGAACTCAACATTTACACATGCTAAAAGTACAAAAGCAATTCAGAGACATCCGCCGATGTATTCAAACGGCGGTGAAACGTCGTAAACTAGAAAGCAACAGAGCTAAAGCTACAACATCTGAAAATGTTAATCATTATTATGAACATATTTTAAGTGTACTTGACAAATATCAGCTTTACGACAAGCCACAAAACATATATAATGTTGATGAGACAGGTCTGTAACCAGAACATCGCCCTCCAAATGTTATAGCAGCTCCAAATTCAAAACCCCAAGCAGTAACATCCCCAAGATCCACAACTGTCACTGTTCTAGGTTGTGCCAATACCATTGGAAATCACATACCACCATATTTTGTTTTAAAAGGTTCAGTCCTTTGTTGATGAAAGATGCAACACCAGGTGCAGGCCACGCAATGTCCGATAGTGGTTGGTCAAATGGAAACATCATTAAAATATATCTTCGTGATCATTTCCTGCCATTTGTCAGAGGTCAGACTCAAGGAGATGATTATGTTCTGTTGTACGTTCATCTTGTTTGTGCTGCCAGCCCATACGTAGCACCTTTTGCAACCACTAGATGTGGCAATGATTGGGCCATTCAAACATTTCTACTATGCAGAGTGCGCCCTTTTCATGAAGCAACATATTTGTAAAGTCATGACAAGATATGAAATGTGTCAACTAGCCTGCAAAGCTTACATTAAAGCCATGACACCAATAAATATCATATCTGGCTTCAGCAAGATAGGAATCTATCTATTTTCAAAGGAAACTGTGCAAATGGAGAAGCTTGTTCCATGTGAAAGCTTCAGAGAGAATCTGCCAGTTCAGAAAGTGACAGCCTTGAACTCTGGAACAGAAGCATTTGAAAGCATAAAATTTTTCTGATAATGAAAGCTGAAAATCCAAAGAAAAACGTCAAAGTGAAGATACTCAGAAATGTAACCATAAGTAAAGAGAAACATGTAAAAAGCAAAAAGCTGGGGGCAGAGCAATAACTGAAGATGACTTTTTAAAACGAAAACGAGTATGAAGAGAACAAGGAGAACAAGGAGAACAACCAAAAACTGAAATCTGACAGAACCAAGAACAATAAAAATCCGGCAAAGAAAAAACAAAACGTCAATGAAACAAGAGCCCCACTGTCCTCTAAACCAAGTACAAGTGGAATAAACATAAGAAAAACATTGACATACACCAATGAAAATAATGAATCCGATGTTGAAGAAGAGATAGATGAGAAAGATGTGTGCTTTGTGTGCAAGATGTTTTCACCAAGACTGAAAGAATTTCCATACCTGAAAATTGTCAGTTGGGGACAATGCGACAAATGTGGTCATTAGGTGCATCTGACTTTGTGCACTGATGTGCATGTTCTGAGGAGGCACAGTACTTTTCTGTGCCCTCACTGTGTAGAATAAATATCAAAACATACAATACAGTTCTACAATGTAAATATGTTGGTTTAATGTAGGGATAACGCATGCTTTTTCGTGTTATAACATCTGCAGAATCCCGAGGGATTGGTTGGTGCTCGAGCCCGTTAGGGCGAGGGTACCAACGTATCCCGAGGGATTCTGCAAATGTTATAACACTAAATGAACATGCGCTAACGCTATTCTAGCATAAAACGTGTAAAAACTGATAAATAGATACAATAACTCTCAACGTCATTAAACTTCCACGAAATGTGCGGGAATGTCTGAGTTGTTTTTTACGTTGACGTCATTTCGTTTTGAATTATTCGTTTTCGGGCCGAATGACGTTTACGCTTTGCAACGGAACGCGCATATATAAAAAGGTGTTATAACAGCACGTGAGCGCGATAATCTCTCTGTTAACAGACGTTTTCTCTCTTGTTAAAACACCGCCGAAAAGTGACAAAACAGCAATTTAATGCTAGAATGTTGATTTAAAACTGTTAAACTTCTTTTAAATTGTTATAAACAGTTCAAGCAACTTTAAAAATAATTTAATTAAGTAACAATACCTGTTGAAATAAATAATTCATCTGAAAAAGACAAACCATGAATTTACCAAACTTGCATCATTAACAGTGTGCACCACAAGCTTTTTATTGTGCAGTATACTTTTCGGTGGAGAATTCCATGTTGCTATTAATAGACTAGCCAATCATAGCCAAGAAATCGATAGGAAAGCATCTGGGTGATTCTGATAATGGAGGTCAAGGTTTAAAAGGTCAGTAAACTTGTTAAAAATAATGTTTTTGTTTGGTTTTGATATTTATTGTTCTGATTTAAGTATCTTACTTCATTATTAAAAAATAATAAGTTTGACTAGCAAGATATACAACGCGCATGCGCAAATGTAACAGTTAAGAACCACGAATTCTTAGGAATAGGGCATAATACATGGTTTAAAATATTGAACATAGAATTACCTAATAAGTGCAGCCATATGGTGAAGAAATCGTGCTACTTGAGGGAAAGCATCAAATTTGGTTGAAAGTGAGGCTATGGTGTTATAAATTCAAAAGTGAAAGTAAGTTTGAAAAAAATCAAAATGGCCGAATTTATTCAAAATGGCCGCCATTCATAAAAAATATGAAGAAAAGTAAGGATCAAACACACGCAATAGTTTTTTTTAGCCAGTTAACATGTGTTTTTAATCATTTGTATGCAAACACTGATTATACACACTTTTATGAATAAATTTCAGCTGTTCATTGTTTTTCTTTTCTATATAATTACAGAAACTGAGTTACTTCTCTTTGCTGCAGTTTCGCTATTTATACCGCAGACAGCTCGATCTGTTTAAATTCTTTGCAGAATGTTAAAAATCCTAAAAGATCGAAAAGAATACTAGTCTGAATCCAGATAACAAAACAGATTGTAAAATAAGATGTTACCTTAACGTTTTCTGACGGATACTGTAGAGAATACAACTTAATATTCGGACTAAAGTAATATATGTGTGCTGTCATTTAGTTTGTTTCCGCCAAATAAATTGAAATCGGCACCTTTCCTTATACAAAAATGTATACCCCAAAGATGAATGTAGACTATTGTTCTACCATGTGGTAAAATTTCCATAGAAATTATCATATGTGTCAATTAATTTATAATTTCAAAGATGTGGGAAATCAAAGTGATCCCAAACCTTATCAAAGAATGTGTCATTTAACTCCTGTAAAATATTTAGCAAAAAACAAATATAATTTTTATATACTAGTAATCATAATGTATATATTGCTTTTAGCATACATGTACAGTGAAACACCGCTCGCTCGAGGTCGCAAGGGGATGAGCAAAATGCTCGAGTTATCCATGGTTTCGAGCGACCCAAACATTGACCAACATACGAAGAAAGTTGAAGTTTGTTTTACGAATTGTCATCGAGACCATTTGCAGAGGAAACGGTGATGCGTAATAATAACACACTCGTGACATTTAAAAAAAAACGTATTACAAACGTTATTTATGATAGATCGTAAGAAACAGCTAAGACATTTTTTTTTATTTGAAATACTGTAATCGAATTCGCAATTTTCTTCTCCAAATTAAGATCTCATTTTATCGTCTCAATTTTATAAAAAGGCTATCTTATTTCCTGTATTTGCATGCAAACAACTGTTGATTAAAATATTAAGATCTCATAATTATCTTCTCGATCCCGCAGAAAAAAAGTAATAATTAATAACAATTTTGATCAATAAAATTTTTCTTCCACCTTTCATCAATAATTAAATTCATTATCAGATCAAATATACCGACAAACAAACATTTAAGATAGTCGGGGAATAGACCATGCAATTCTCACGACGTGGGAAAGTTTTAAATTAACCGATACATTCTGACCGCCGAAGATGTGAAAATTTTTGACACCTCTGCTCGAGTTTGCCATAAGCAACAAAGAGTAAATTAATACACAGGGACCAGGTGTCATGCTCGAGCGATCGAGTTATCGATGCTCGACCCAGCCATGGTAATTTCACATAGAAAATAGAAGGAAATCGGCCGGGACCACATGAATTGCTCGAGCGAGCCCGAGTGCTCGAGTCATCGATGCTCGAGCGAGCGGTGTTTCACTGTAGATACTAATGCATTATAAAAATACATTAAAATAACTCAGGTTGAACATGGTGGCTTTATCAAAGTCCACTCGAGCCCTAACCAAGGATGAAATTGAAAAAGGGAATGTCACATTCAAAATACAACATTTCAAACATTGCTACTAATCTACTTTTGATGTAAAAATGTTATATACAATGAAAAGATATAAGAAAGAGTGTCCAACTTCAAGAAAAAAATACCACCAAGAAAACTTCAGATCATTTATATTGATGGCTATACTTAAAACCATATTCCGTTTTCAATGAGTTTCAAGTGAGAATCAGATGGTTGATCCGGTTGTCATGCATAAAGGTTGAAGACTATGGTAGTTCTAATGATTTTTTAAATTTTAATTTAATCGTATCTTATTGCTTATTAATATTTACATTTATAATAACAAATATCAAAAATGTACATGTACAGCCAAGAAAATAGGCAAATGGGACGGGCCACAAGTTCTCACAAAATCAGTAAACGGCCCTTCCCAATAGAAATAACACAATGTAACTAGGCGGAGAAGACAAAAAAATATGCGAAGTTGTGTTATTAGTTGTGTTATTAATATTGAAATAATTTGTAATTAATTGAGAGAGAGAGAGAGAGAGAGAGTGCTGGGGCTTGTCCAGCATTTTAAAGTGTTGTCTGTTAGTTAAGATATTTTCATATTTAAGAAAGTGTCATTAGAATCTGCCTGTCTGTTTTATATATTTTTGAACTTGTAGAAAGATGAACGTGTTTTCATCTTCCGTATATCGATCACTCCCAAACAGAATTGTTTGTAGGATTTAGCGGATGAAATTTACGCGTCTCGTGAAACAAAACGAGTATGATAATTTCTACAGTTAAAGAAAAAAAGATTGGCGTCTTCGTTTTGATGACCACATTCACATGAAGAATTGTTGCGTAAATGATTGTTAAAAAAATCAGCATTCAGGTTACTACAACCGTTGCGTATGCGTGCGTGATATACAGAAAATTTTCGGTCACCAATACAAAAATATTTAGGAACTATATCTGCTTTGTATTTCGCTTTCAATCTGGTTTTGAAAATATTCCATGAATCTGAGTTTTTTGATATCTATTTCAAGATTATTCCATAGAGAAGTAGCAGATGGAATAAAAGATGAGTTATATATCTGGGTGCGGCGGGCTAACGTCACGTAGTCATTGCTAGTACGAAGTCGGTATGAGTTTGATTCCAGGAAATAAATCAGCAAGATAATCTGGAAGCTTTCCTTGTCTTGCTTTGTAAACAGTAGATAGTTTTTTGAATAATACGCCTGTCTTTTAATGAAACCCAGCCTATTTCTTTTATTAATTTTCCAATGGAGACAGATCGGGTTAGTCCCGTGACAACTCTACAGCCTCATACTGCAGTTTTTCTAGAGATTGCTTGATATTCAGTACACCCATCCCATACTATAATATGGGTCTCAAGTACGAAATATATATCTGGTTTAGTGAATTACGATTTACTTTAAACTTTAAAGCTCGCATAGATCCAAGGACTTTCGATGCTGATGAGATGATGTTATTAATATGATCATGCCATTTTCCATCTGATCTAAATGTCAGTCCTAAATGTTTATGACTTTCGACAAAATCGTGTTGAACATTGTTAAATATGTACGAATGTTTACGTTCTGATCCTCAGGTAAAAATACTACTTCAGTTTTGTTTGGATTGAATTCAACGAGCCACTGCTTGGACCAGTCACTAATTTTCTGAAGTTCAGAATTTAAAGTATTTTGCATAAAGTTTGATGATGAAACGAGCTATCATCAGCAAATAAACGTGTTACATAAATTTTCAGTAATGTCGTTAACACAGATTAAAATGAAGAGAGGTCCAAGCACTGAGCCCTGGGGAGCACCAGCTGTAACATACTCCGTATCAGAAAAAGATGATCCAACAAACACTTTGTGATTACGTTCTTTAAGATAGTTTTTAAATAAGGGACTGAGGAGGGTCGGTCAAATTTAATGCAAATAAAAGTACCTAAGTGATCACTGATGTTTGGCGGAGTATCAAATGTACCATGGTGCAAAACTGAAATATCATTTGAAATAACAATCGGATCAAGAAGAGTTGTAGACAGAGGAGTTATTCGCGTTGGTTCTGTTATAACATTAACCATGTCGTTTAACATAAGTATATCTCTTAATTTATGATTGTTCAAATTTAGTTGGTCCTCGTTGATGTCACCTACAATCAAGATTTTATTGCTTAAATCAAAAGCTTTTTCAATAGAAATATTAAGTCTCTCCCAAAAATCGACAGTAGCATTCGGCGTTCTGTAAACTGTAGCAATTAAATATATTTTATTTCGACATTTTACTTTATCCCACAATGATTCAGGTAGATTTCGAGATCAAAAATTCTACTAGATATAAGATGTTATGTGACATATAATAAAAGGCCTCCCGAATGACTGGTATTATCTTTGCGATAAGGCTCACTATATATAATTGTCTATCTTCAAAATTTCTGTGTCAACTAAAATATCTAAATGAGTTTTGGTAAAGCAGAGCAAATCAAAATCTAACCAGTTGTCTCTTACAAAATCAAGTTTGTTTCTGATACTTATATTTTGATGAAAGACCGACAAACAGTTCTCATTGTTTATCGGACCAGGATTTACTTCAACATCCCCTGATAATATCAATATTTTTATCAAGATAAAACATA